>NC_050190.1:30034493-30334493 GCF_008315115.2 Sander lucioperca
CTTGGAACCATTTAGAATGGATTAATGTCTACTTGTTACCTGACATTATCAGTTGCATATACTGTATGTCTGGGTTATAATCAGGTTACCTAAAGAGTAGGGCTGAAACCATCAATGCATTTTCATAAATGGGTATGATAGCGTACAAAAAGTTATGCACACTAAAACGTATGATATCATACGAAAAGTAGGAGATCGCTGGCTGGTCACGTGACATCGGCTACAGATCTCCGTGATGCCGAGCGGTAGTTGCTAGCTGTTTAAGCCGCTACAAAGCCTCCCGCTGCCGGCTACACACCTCCCATACAGCTCGGTCGTATCAGCGGCAGTTAGTAGATGTGTTTAGCCGCTACAGAGCTCTCTGACAACAGCTACGGTGCTCTGCATGGTGCTGGTTCAGTTACCCGAGAATAGGCAGCCCAGTCTCATGGCAGTTTGTGAAATGGTTACGTTATTGAATCTATTGATTCGTGAACAGGACACAATTATGTTGTTTTTTTCGTGTGGTGATTACGAATTTTAATTTAATGTATTTAAATGGGAAGCATATTTCGTGATCACAGCACGACAAGGGGAGTAGTATGAAAAGCAGAAAATCCGCATGGGGAGGTTGGTTGGGATGGTGGATGGCTCAAACAATACAGGACTTTCACCCCGATGAGCGGGGATCGCGTCCGGCGCGTTGCAGTTCCTTTCCGTGTTATTCTCTTCCTAACCACAACCGTCCCGTTGTTGTCGGCGTGTCCTGCGTGTGACTGTTCCTTTCCCAGTATCTTCTTTTCCTAACCTCAACCGTCCTGTTGTTGTGGCGTTTCATGTCCCCGTTGTTGCGTGCCACAGAGACCGCGGATCGTGTCCCTGTGCCCGGGGATCGCGTTCCTGTGTGGAAGTCCGTTCCATTGTTGTTGTTATTTTCCCCGTTGTGGCGTTTAATTTCCCCGTTGTTGCGTCCCCCAGAGCAGCCCAGTGTCATGGCAGTTCGTGAAATAGTAACGTTCGAAAATCGTGACCTGTACACGAAATAAACGAGAAAATCGTGACCTGTACACGAAATAAACGAGAAAATCGTGACCTGTACACAAATCAATAAATCAAAATAACCTGACTATTTCACAAACTGGCGTGAGTCCGGGTTGGAATAGGTGACTGTGAGCCTTCTTTTCCATCGTGTGCTGGTGCAGCAGGGTATGGACAGTCAACGCGTCCAACACGGACAATGACTCTCACATATACTGTATATATATATATATCCTTGTGTGTGTACACATACATTAAAGCTGTTTCTAAAATGGACATACAGTATTAATATTGTCATCTTACTGATGAGGTAGTTGGACTGCCCCTTTAAAGGTACACTGTGTAGTGTTTTAAGTATGTTATAGGGATGTCCCGATCAGGTTTTTTTGCCCTTGAGTCCGAGTCCGAGTCATTTGATTTTGAGTATCTACCGATACCGAGTCCCGATCTAATACTTCTATAATAATTCAACTTTATAATATCTCCAGACCGCAGACATACTTGCGCTTTCCGCTTCAAGCTGCTTCCGTGTTCTACTTTGCTGGCATTTAACCAATAGCGTCTCTGCAACAAAGTGATGTCATGCCGCACACGTTGCTGTTTCTGTGTGGAGTCAAAAGGGTCTAACTCTGTGCCACCGCATAACTATAGATGTGTTAAAAAATAATGAGAATATATATACATATATATCCGAGTCCTGATCGGGAGGTAACGTCCGATTCTGATCGAGTCTGAAACCACGTGATCGGGCCCGATTTCCGATCACGTGATCGGATCTGGACATCCCTAGTATGTTATTAGCTAAAATCAATATCTTCATTCATAAATATGTCCTCATTGGTGTAAAATTACCTCTGCCAATGATCTGACTTATCCTCGTAAGCAAAGAATTTCTTATCTGTATTTACATTGGATGGGCAAGTCCAAGGAGGTTTCCATGTCGTTCCGCCATTTTGAAAAACTATGATCACTGAGAGGGACATAGAGCACTAGCCTACCTGTCTAGCTAATCCAACGCGTTTTCGTTCAGAGCCAGCGTCACGTGACTGAAACCAGCTGAAACTTCGCAGCTGAAAAAGGAGATCAGTGAGAGGTGCTTGTCACTGCCCCAGCAAATTTGAAAGCCTGCACTGCACTTTAGTTCATAATGGAGGATCACACTTACGCCGAGCCACAGGAGAAGGAATCCTCGTCGCCAAAAAAGCGAAAATTGGAAGACATGTTGTCATAGCTTCTTGGTACATAACGGCTACCGTAGATGCAACACGCATTTGAAAAACGCAAGCGCTAGAGAGCACTATTTGTTTGAATACAAAATACAATTTCACCGCTAGATGGGAGAAATTCCTACACAGTGTACCTTTAAGGAGCTGCTTTGCATGCTTTTTAATTCTGTTTCCTTTACGTTTCACTGTGCAGCCATAAATGTGTTCATATCCTCGTCATAGTTTATATAAGCGTATAGCAGTTTTTGTTTTTCTCTGTAGGCAGCTCTGCAGCAGCTACTGGTGTGATGGGAAGCTGCAGAGCTGAAGCAGAGCTGAAGCAGAGCTGAAGCAGAGCTGAAGCAGAGCAGCGGGCTGGACCCAGGATTATTTGTCTGTTACAAGCTCCGCTTTAACTCCGATGTTTTCCAGATGTTATTACCACATTATTGCTGCTGGTAGAGCCCCAACTGTGAAACCAACCACAACAGTCCCAACCTCAGAACCAGTGGTGGAAGTTTGCCTCAGTGTTGTTTCTGTTGGCTTCCGGCCACCGGGGCCTCTAAAGGCTTTAACTGATTTATTTAGGAAATCTGAGACTCCAGAAAAGAGATGATGAGGTTTTTCAGTAGCACATTGAAGGCATAGACACTCTGATACTACACGCACTGGTACTGTATCAATGACAATAACACACACATACTTGGGCGGTGCTAAGCGCCGAACAGAGCCACAGTGTTGCTGCAAAATAGCCTCTGGAAGGAACTTTTTTGGTGGAACATATGTACGTTCAAAAGTTGTTTTAGTCGTGCAACAGAAAACTCAGATTGGACAGATAGTCTAGCTAGCTGTCTGGATTTAACCTGGGGGAGGGTGAGGGGAGAAATTCCTACACAGTGTGCCTTTAAAGTGATAAATTTGGAATTGGAATGAATTACTTCCCTGAAATTTTCACACTTTGCAAAGTCATCCAGTGGGCCTGATTGGACTCTTTGGCGGGCCGGTTCTGGCTCACGGGCTGTATGTTTGACTACAGCAGTTTGATCATTAATAATATTAAATGTGTTTATTGTTGTCTTGTCCTTTATGGAATAGTTTGACATTTTGGGAATATACTTTTTTATGGACCCAAATGTTGTTGTTTTTCAAAAAGTTTTACCTGTCTGTGGAGCTAGAAAGGTCAGCAGTTCATCACAATAATCAGGAATCATTCCAAACCACAATCAATCCAGACTAAATGATGTGTTTATCTGTCCATTTCTGTTGAGATATTTAGCTCTGCCTCAAGTTGTTGGACAGACAGACAGACAGACAGACAGACAGACAGACAGACAGACAGATGGATCAGTGGACCAACATCGCCACCTCTGGGCCCTGCAGTGATCATTTTATCACACAACTGATTAGTTCTACTACTTCCTAGAAAATAATATGTTTTTATCACATTAAACTGGAAAGAATGTGTGTACAGACTATATGCCATGATAAGAGCTAATCTTCCAATTGGTCATGAACAGAACTTAACATTCTGTACATTGTTCATACCACAAAGAAAATAAATACATTGTACAGTCCTACAGTAATTGTTTCCAGGCTAATGTTAATGTCCTCAGGGCCCCAAAGATGTAGTTCTCTCAGGGCCATCAGCGGGCTCATGACTGGTAAAGCAGTGGAGATCTACTCTTAAGAATTGAATGCAATACAATACAACAGATCTGCCACAAATTCTGTATTTAGGACGATTACAATGTTTAGTTTTTGTTGACATTGTCAGAGAGATGAACTATATGTTTATAACTGAGGTGGTGGTTAGTGGTGGTGTTGTACTGGACTACTGAACTGTGTTTCTAACTTTCTTTCTTTTGTAAATGGGATGAGCAAAACGTTAGAAACATCTGTCAATATGATGCTGTTCAGAAAAGTCGGAGGATCACAAAAGTTGCTACAATTCATCCATTGGGGAACTCAACCAAATCCTATGGTAATCCACCAAATAGCTCTCAGGACATTTCACTCAGAAGCAGAATGTTAATCTGTTGGTGGCCGTATATGAGAAGTCTATGATTAACCAAAGTTAATAGGATTAGTCATAGGGGGTCCTTCGATTTCTGCACCAAATATCATGGCAATCAATTCCTAGATATTGAAGTCTGGACCAAAGTGGTGGACCCGCCGACTAACTGACCTGCATTGCCATCCCTAGAGCCATGCTGGTGGTGCAGCTAACAACAAAAACCTTGTATCCTAGCAATTGTAAGTGTACACAAATAGTAAATGAGAAATTACTTAAAATACACACAGGACATTAAGAGAATACGGAGCCCCCCTGGTCCCACTTTGTCAAAAAAATTAATTATAACTATCTCGTGACCTCAAGATACTATCTCGTGGCCTCAAGATAGTAACTCGTGGCCTCAAGATACTATCTCGTGGCCTCAAGATACTATCTCGCTGAACACCGGCATTAAGCCGGCCGGCGGGGGCCTTCCGATGGCGGGTCACGTTTGCAAATCGGTCAGTGGAAAGTGTTGGAGAACCGCAGCTGCGTTACGGTAAAAGCTGTCAAAAGTGTCCGGCCGTGGTCTCCAGAGGTCGGTCTCACTCCCCCGAGACTCCTCGGTGCAATTCTCTGGAGGCCTATGTTTTCAAAAACTGGGTTTCCGAAATCGTGCAGAAGGTGGCTGGGAGAGTGAGCCGGGCTTCTTACCCATTTAAAGTTTGAGAATAGTTTGAGATCGTTTCGGCCCCAAGACCTCTAATCATTCGCTTTACCAGATAAAACTGCGAGACTCTGAGCGCCAGCTAAATCGAAGGGTGCTTCGGTGGGATTTTCTTCCAAGTTTTTGGACCAGGGAAGGTCCTCCCTGAGCTCGCCTTAGGACACCTGCGTTACCGTTTGACAGGTGTACCGCCCCAGTCAAACTCCCCACCTGCCACTGTCCCCGGAGCGGGTCACGCCCGGCAGGGCCGGGCGCTTGACACCAGAAGAAATCTTGTAGGCTGCATATCCATAGTCCTTTACAATTCTTCTTCATATTTTATAGCCTATATTTATACTTTTTACATGTATATACTTGTTTATTTACCAACTTCTATTATTATTTATATTTCTTTAAATGTCGGCACATCAACTGTGACACAAGAATTGTCCCCCGGGTTATCAATAGCATCAATAAAGATCAATAAAGTATTTCTGATTCTGATTTTAAGTTAGCCTATAGTGGAGTGTGCAGACTGGTTCATTAATTATTGAAGTGTTTCACATTTTTGGGAAGAAAAGCTGCTCCATTGTGCATTCTCCTTTTATATACACTTATCTTGAGGCCACGAGTTACTATCTTGAGGCCACGAGTTACTATCTTGAGGCCACGAGTTACTATCTTGAGGCCACGAGATACTATCTTGAGGCCACGAGTTACTATCTTGAGGCCATGAGATACTATCTTGAGGCCACGAGTTACTATCTTGAGGCCACGAGATAGTATCTTGAGGCCACGAGATACTATCTTGAGGCCACGAGTTACTATCTTGAGGCCACGAGATAGTATCTTGAGGCCACGAGTTACTATCTTGAGGCCACGAGATAGTATCTTGAGGCCATGAGATAGTTATAATTATTTTTTTTGACAAAGTGGGACCAGGGGGGCTCCGTAAGAGAAAGAAGGATTTGAAACAATATCTAAACACCCAATACTTTACATGATTAGCCTCATGACAGAGCCCACCTCTCCAACGGGCGCACCCAACCTATTATCCAGTAGCAATGGACTACAGATGGAATGTAGCTTTTAGCTAAATCTGGTGCATCCATCTCTTTGTTTATTGCAAACATTTAATGTAAGTGCACATTGTCCTTTTAAATAAACAAACTAAACTAAGTAGCAGAGAGGCCTCACATTGACTAGCTTCTGGTCAGATCAGTCGAATGAAGCGCAGGGGGTTAGGGTTAGGGTTAACCTAACCTAACCCTAACCCATAGGGCCTTATTTTAAGAAAAATCTTAGAATTGTGGAAACATTGGGCTGTGGGAACATAGGGCTGACCCCTCTCCAACTACAGATGTGAACTGGTCGAGTATATTGTTACCTCACTTATCATTGCGTTGTCAAAAACAACAGTGCTGATCATAAAAACACTCATGTTATCTTGAGGATGGAGCTGACCTAACTCCCTCAGCTGTGTTTTTAAGATCACAAGTTATTCCCATTATTACACACAAATTAATTTATTGGTTCTCTGAAAAGCAAAAAATGCCACAAACATTTGCTGAAGAGGTTGAACTTGATGGATTCTCACACTAAAACAAACAAAAAAAAAAACTCTTGAAGAATGAGGAGCAGCTCCCATGGATGGATGACATGGAGGAAGCAGCTGTTTGTAAATGAACCAAAAGAAATGACATAGCAAGTTTCCTTTAATACATCTTGGACAATGTGCAAGTGGTAATCAGAAGAGTAGTGTCTGGAATAAAAAATGGTGTGTACTGTGCAAACAATGAATCCATCATTGACAAGGTGGAGGGTTTAAATTCTTCAAGCCCTCAGAGATTTGGCATTCCATGGACAACAGACCAAAAAAACTAAATACAAAAACAGAACAAAGAGATTGTCTCAAAATCAGACCCTCTGATGAAATCCCTCAACTGCAATAAAAATATTTACACAAAAATTCACATTTCAATGTATTATTTATTTATTGAAATGCCTGTAGTAGTTGCTGAGATGTAGCACTTGTAATGGTTTGGTACAGCCAATAACAACCTTTTGTTGTCAGTGCACAACTAGTCTATATCCAGGACGTTCCATTTCCAGGATTGCTCAGGTGCCGCCAGAAATTCGGCCGGATGTCACTCTTTTTGGCTGGATGTCTGTTACCTTCCGCTTTCTTTGTGTTGGAATTTTAAACTCCGGTGGATTTATGAAGACTATGGTTAACTGCTCCTCAGATCTCTGCAGGGTAAATCCAGACAGCTAGCTAGACTATCTGTCCAATCTGAGTTTTCTGTTGCACGACTAAAACAACTTTTGAACGTACACGTTCCACCAAAACAAGTTCCTTCCCGATGCTATTTGCAGAGGCACCGTGGCTCCGTCCAGCGCTTAGTGTGGCCCAAGACAATTGTGATTGGTTTAAAGAAATGCCAATAAACCAGAGCACGTTTTTCTCCCATCCCGGAATGCTGTGTGGACTAGCCAGGCTGGCAATGCAAGACTAGAACACAGCTTAGTGAAGCCAATTACATTCTTGTGTGTTTAATGTTTCCATTTTTCTTAATTTCAGCAGAGATTCTCTATAACTACAGATAGCATATTACACATAGCGGCAATGGTTTGTAACCGTACACACTTCCTGTCTCCTAAAGGGACGTAGCCTTGTTTTAAAGTATAATAAAAGTTGTGTGGATGGATGAAAAGTTAGCTACGTATAATTTATAAATATTCTCTTTTGCTAACATTAATATTTACACAGCTATAAGCCATAGTTATCTTACAAAAAAATGTTTTGTTAGGCCGTTTGCGAATATAAGTTGAATTTAGCTTACCTGTGTTGCCAGAACTTGCGAGAGATGGATCCTGAGACAGAAACAGGTCTGGAACAAACATTTTCTCCTGATTTGTTCATCTGAAAAATGCCATCTTAGTGTAAGAATGTTCGGGAGATATGTGGCTTGGGAAAAAAATGGGTCCAATATTTACGTGGCGCGAAATAATCGCTCATAATCTGTGTTCACGTTCACTTCTCCCATTGGAATCAATATACTTAGGCCCTGCCGCTAGTCTCCTAAAGAGGCGTGGCAGAAGAGAAACCCATGTGACACAGATACAGGAAATAGTTTGGGACTGAGTTGGGGCGTCTCGGTTCTAAACAGTCTTTTCCTCCTTTAATTCTTTGTATTTATTATTGCTAACCATGTGATTAGCAATAAATAGACATAAAACAGCATTGTGATGCATTCATTTTCTTTTTCTATTTAACTTTGAAAAAGAAATGCATTGTGCCAACCACAATGGAAGATTTTTAAAGCAAATGTTTCAGAATACATAAGGGTATTTTCATCAGATGTAATACACATTGTCCTGGTCTTGGTTGCCAGATGCAAGGCAATAGTCTTTTCTTCATCAACTAGGAAGCTTTTCATGCCCTGTGACTCGAGGACTTCAATGGTCTTTTTTTGGACGCGTCAATATTTTCCTATGTGTTCTTGTGACTATACATAGGTGAGTGAACAGTGAACATCAAAGTGAGCGCGTATGTTTTCTTAACCCCTTTCCCTCTGCAGCGTGGCATGTGTACTGTTTGAAAAGGTCCCATGGGAACAAAGTGGGAAAGCCCTGCTCCATTCTGGTTTCTAAGCCCGATACAGAGACCACAGAAGCCGACAAGATACCGCTTTCTGTTTGACCCATGATGACAAGGTTTCCCCAGTGTCGCCACTTTGAATTAACAAACTTCAAACAGCATTGCTTCAATGAGTTCTTCATGAACTTAAAAATGTCATATGGTTTGCCCCCAGGTCACATACACCCCCCCACTGTCCCACAGGATCTGTTCCTCAGGGAATGCTTTGGATGAGAGGAAGCTGAATCAACATGGAGGCTTTGACTCCTGTCAGTTTGCTCCGGCGGGCCTCACACCAGAGGCAGAGGAGCAGGTGGAAAAACTTATGAAGATCCTATGACTTTCAGCTCCCAGGAGGAAGTGACATGATGTCCCACAGAGTTACGGGGGGAGAGGAGGATTGGGAGATTTGATTATGTGTGTGTATGCTCTCTGTTAGACATGACTCCATCATATCCCACTAAAATTAGTGTGTAGGTGCAGTTTTTTTTTAAACGTGGGTGAATCAATAGACTTCTCTCCCATTGCCTGTGGACGAGTTTGAACGCGTGCCGGAAAACAGGAATAGTTAACAGTAGAAAGCAGCATGGATGCCAGTGAAAATGACACGGTGGTTACTTCTTTTGGAAAGGGTTATCAGTCTCGTCAGTCAACCTACACTGTCCGCTCTGTCTTGACAGACTTTGCTGTCTTTGTTTTACAGCACAGCCAGTACAGAATTAAGCCAATTCCCCACGTTGCTTTGTGAATCAACTTTGCTAAGAGATCTCTGCTGTTTTTGTGACAGTAAACAGAAGGAAAAGAGAGAGAGAGTACCACAAGATTGGATTAAAAGATTACAGCTAGACTTATTCATGGTATATGTGACTGTGCAATGCTGCAAAACTGTAAATACATTGTACTAATTATGCTCTATACTTATATTTATTTATTGTTTGTTTATCTTTAGAGTGTCTTGTACTTTGTCCCCCTATCCCTTGCTACGGCAACAGAGTGAATTCCCCTGTTGTGGGATAAATAAAGGATTCTGAATCTTAAATCTTTGCCTGGTGCTGTGATAGATTAGCCTTGTCCACTTTTAAATACATGCATGCATTCAGTGCATACACTTTTAAAAGCTGTTTCATTCTAAATTAATAGGTGATTATACATTTCCTCCTGTATGATATCTGCAATACACCAGAAGTAGTCTCACTTTGCCAGACCTTCCTCCACGGCGCAGCGGAGGAGGTTCTGGTGAGTCCACACAGTATTCCGGGATGGGAGAACAACCTGCTCTAGTTTTTTGGCATTTCTTTAAACCAATCACAATCGTCATGGGCGGTGCTAAACTGAGCCACTGCAAAATAGTCTCGGGAAGGAACTTGTTTTGGTGGAACATGTGTACGTTCAAAAGTTGTTTTAATCGTGCAACAAAAAACTCAGATTGGACAGATAGTCTAGCTAGCTGTCTGGATTTACCCTGCAGAGATCTGAGGAGCATTTAACCCAGCCCAGTCTCATGGCAGTTCGTGAAATGGTCACGTTATTGAATCTATTGATTCGTGTACTGAACACGTTAATGTCGTTATTTTCGTGTGGTGAGCACAAATTTTAAAGTAATGTATTTCAATGGGAATCATATTTCGTGATCACAGAACGATTACAGTAGCGAGTAGTATTGATAAGGTGAAAATCCGCACAGGGAGGTTGGTCGGGGTGGTGGACGGGTCAAACAACACAGGACTTTGGCCCCGGCGACCGTGGATCGCGCCCCGCGCGTTGCACTTCCTTTCCGCGTTATTCTCTTACTAACCACAACCACCGTCCCGTTGCTGTCAGCGTCTCCTGCGTGTGACGGTTCCTTTCCCAGTTCTTTTCCTAACCACAACCGTCCCGTTGTTGTGGCCGGCATGTGGCATTTAATTTCCCCGTTGTGGCGTGCACAGAGACCGGGGATCGTGTCCCTGCGCCCGGGGATCGTGTCCCTGCGCCCGGGGATCGTGTCCCGCGTGTGGCGGTTTGTCCCGTTGTTGTCGCTGGCGTGTGGCGTTTAATTTCCCCGTTGTGGCGTTTAATTTCCCCGTTGTGGCGTCCCCCAGAGCAGCCCAGTGTCATGGCAGTTCGTGAAATGGACATGTTCGAAAATCGTGACCTGTATACGAAATAAACGAGAAAATCGTGACCTGTACACAAATCAATAAATCTAAATAACGTGACCATTTCACGAACTGGCGTGAGACCGGGTTGGTTAATCATGGAGTCCTCATAAATCCACCGGAGTTTAGAATTCCAACACAAAGAAAGCGGAAGGTAACGGAAAAGACATGCATCTGGCAGATTTTCGTGCAGCACCGGAGCAATCCCAGAAGTGGAACGTTGAGGATATAGACTACACCAGAAGTAATACATAGTACAGTATACTCCAACTTCATTCTAACGCTGCAAAGATGAGGCATAAACAACAGCACAGGCCTGCATTTGAACAGTACAGACTTCAGCAGGAATGTAGTTACTGCTTCTTGATTTATACAGGTAGGTCTGAAAACAAAGCAGCAACCTGTTTCACACAGGGCACAGTAGAAAGGTCTGAGTTACTGTAAAGGGATAAGGCTCACTGCAGCATCCACTACAGGCAGAAGCCTTCACTGATTGGACTTCACTTTGAAAAGAATGAAAAATAGAAAGAGGCGAGACAGCCACGGAGGACGCACTTATCTAAGTGGTATTAAAATAAATTAGTAAGTGAAGCAGTACTGTTCACCAAAAGGTGGCAGTTTCCAAATTGGACCAAAAAGGGTCGAATTCCCGCGTATTCTAGGGGAAAATTTGTATAATTTACAACAAATTACAAAAACTACCCCATGGATCCCTTCTGTAGCAGGGGGAAAAACAAACATGTTTCACAGCTTTATCTCCATTCAAAGTGCAGACATAAAAAAAATAAAAAATAAAATAAAATAAAAACATTCCCCAGGTGGAGAGAGGTTTTCTGTATAACTCCAAGTACACCATCAGATCTTGAATCCGAGCATCACAGGCAGTAAGACCCCTCTGGGGGTCCGGCTGGAGCACATGAGCACTCTGGCCCCAGAAGATTCAGCTGTCCAACTGCTAGAAACAGTCTGACACAAAGACATGTGGAGGAACAGCTTACTGATGCAACTGAAGAAAACAAAAGGCCCTCTAAATACAAATAAACCTCGGTAACATCTGCGGAAAGAGACAGGGGAGGCTTGGCGAAGCTAACTGCTTCTGCCAGAGCCGCTGCGACCGAGCCGGGAACATGTGACCAGAGAGTAAATAAAGCAAACGGCATGAGGTGGGAATGTGGCGTGGGGTTTGGACCCCTCAGGCAGACGGATGCTCTGGCCTCCACGGTAGAGGTCTGGCCTGTCAGAGGACTGGACATCCACAGCTGTGTTTTCACTGTGTTTGTTCCTGAGGGCCGCATGGAGAGGCTTCAATAACCAATAACTCCTCTAAGACGACTGTGCTCCATTGCACGCACGCACGCACATCATCTACACACATATACATCTACACACACACACACACACACACACACACACAGCTAAAACCCAGAAAAGAACAGCTACGTGGCTGGTTCGCTCAGTCTATTAAAGGGTAAAGTCACTGCTATGATCTGGGAATTATTGTCATTAGTAATTGCAAATATGGAGGGATCAGAGACAGATTGTTGCTCCAGAGAGAATCTTTTTGCATACTCTTACACCTACTGGTTGAAATGGCATTGTTTTTGTAAAGGTTTTGAGATAGTGCGGATATCGAGTGGAATATGTGTATGCATATGAATATAAGATAAGATGAACTTTATTGTCCCGTAGGAAATTTGTCTTGAGCAAGAAGCACTGGCAACAGCTGTATACAAACACATACAGTACAAGACTAGAATATAACAAGACAACAATATACTTTATTAAATAAATAGAGATCATCCACTAGTTGAGAGGATATTGCACAGGCCCTGATATGGTAGAGTATTGCACGTGCCTCGTTATAAAATAAATCACACATAGTAAGAGAATTGCATAAATAAAGAATGCAAATGACGGATATAAAAAGGAAATAGTGTGTATGTATGTATGTAAGTGTGTATGTATGTATGTATGTATGTATATGCATATAAATAAGTGAATTACTTTATTTTTTATTTCACTGAAGTATAAAAAATAGAAAAGGGGGTAGGACCAGGAAAGTTTGTTTTTTAACGTCTTCCTACTCTTTTGAACATGGACATCCTTTTGAGTCATTTACTATAATTTTGAAAAATGTTTGCCGAGGATTTTTTTACATTGGTTTTCTTGCCTGTACAATGTGCATGTTCATATTTATCTTTTTATAAACATGTTAAAAATAAACCATATAAACTGAAAAACTAAAGTAAAGCAATATGCTGTATTATAATTGTATATATAAATATGATGCTGTAGGCTACACAAAGCTTTTGTAAAAGTCTTTCACCGTACTTACTGTGACAATCGTGTTGCTACACATGTATTATTGTTTGTACGTATGTTGCATCATGTAGCATGCTATGCCTTCCGAGACGATAAAAGTATTTGCATCAAAATGAGAAACACTAACAGGCATTAAAACTTGTCTGACTATCAACCAAACAGAGTCTCGTCAGAGTGTTAGGTTTGAATGATAACAGAACCCAAATGCAGACAGACGCAGAGCCAGGAGTGTGAATTTAACAGGTTTTATTCAAAGTACTCAAGTGTCAAGTCCAAGTTTCCAGGGTGGAGAACAGGTCAGGTGAATTCCGTGAAGGAGCGGGTCCGTCAGAGAGAGCCAGTAGGCCGACTAGCGGCGGGGTCCAGTGGTTGTGGTTCCAGTTGAGTGGATGGCAGGAGTGGAGCGGTAGCAGAAGTCAGGTTCCAATGGCAGCTGGAGGCACAAGAAAAGGAATCAGGACAGGCAAACATACAAGTAGACTTCAACAGATAGGCAAAGGTTTGTCTGGCGCGAGACTAACTGTGGCAGTAAAGTCTACGATCTGACGCAGAGTGGCGGAATGACCGGGTATATGAAGCAGAGGTTGATTGTGGTAGATGAGAGGCAGCTGGAACCCTGACTCCCGCACACCAGACTCCACTACTGCAATTAGGACAGACGGAGGGAGGGAGAGAGGAGAGAACAGAAAAGCTACCTAGGGGCAGCGGGCTTAACACAGAGTCCGCAGGTAGCAGGGATCATATCCACAGGCTAACAAGCACCGAGTCTAGTCTGTCTGACTGGTACATGAAGAAATCTAGCGAGCCCTAAAACCCCCACCCGAGCAGTCTTTGGTATACTTCGGCAAACATGCTGCAGTTTGACTATTCTGTCCTCGCGATTGCGTGTCTGAGCAAGGCTCGACAGATAGTGAACAAAAACTTGGAAAGATGTGTGGCTTTATTGATGGCTGTTTCAGTAAAACTGAACGATACAACACAAAGCATGCATCAATATACTGCACGTGTATATGCATATGAAATAATAATGACATGTAAATAGTTCCATGTACGAAATGCTCATAAACTTAATGCAATTAACATGATGTACACTATTCCAATGCCCATGCATTTGACTCTAGATGTATTTTAACTTCTTCTCTCCAGAGGTCAGAGGTCAATGGACCCCTTTGAATATGGCATGCAAGTTTTTCCCTTGAAAAAAAATGTAGCCTAACTTTGGAGAGCGTTATTTAGTGTCATATGATACCAATATTTAACTTCACTCTAGCTTTGAAACAGAACCAACTACAACCTCTGAAAGACACAAAAGTCTGTCTAAAAGATTAAGGGCTATTGAGAAAACATTCGGGGCTGGAGCCCCAAAAACCACCCCCACGGCTCCGCCCCTGTTCATGTTAATGAAGGAACATGTTAGCCTGTGCAGCAGTGTGGCTTATTAATGAGTTTTAATAACAATGGAGCTCTATTTTATGGCCACAGAGGAAGAAGATATATCAGACTGTGGTACACACACACACAACACTTATTGGTAGGTACATTCCTTGTTGGTTTGGATCTGTAAATACAGAATATCACCTGTTGTTTAAGATAAATACACCAAAGTCATAATGAAACATACACACATAATCATAATAAAACAACCTGGAGGCGTTTTCTCATCCCCAGTTTATTGATATTACTGTACGTCTGTTCTCGCCCATTCTACACCAGCGAGTCTGTTATTATTGTTCAAATTCATGCTTCGTGGCCGATGGTGTTCCATGCAGTTGCATTTCAACAGCTGAGGGCAGCCTTTTTCCACAGTTTGAAGGCTGTCAGACTGCACTGAGTGAGAGTGCTGAGACGGAATTGTGTTTTTAGCTGCCGCCGCACATGACTACAATGAGCGAGGCTGTAAATCTTTCTACACACACAGTGTAGGAAAATTGACCAATGTGAATGACCGTGTTGTGACCCAAAGTGTTTAGGTTGTGCTGTACAGAACGAAGCAGCAGCATCTGCAGCGAGCTAGACATCCCCGACGTTCCTTTTCCCCTTCTACCTCCAAGCTGCCAGCAGCGTGCTACTTTATTTGTTTTTGTTGAGGACTGTCCAAAGGGGAGATCTCTCTCACTAAGTATCCCTTTCACTTGCCCCATTCATACACAAGATTGATGCTCAATTGAGGATGAGAACTTATGTTCCCCACTTCTACTTCCCTCCACATTTTTACCCAGATTCCCTTAACTTAAAGAGAGATGGAGCAGGGACCCCCCTACTACATATACTGTAGAAAGCGAAGTTACATAATAAACTGGGCCTACAATAACGTGTAGGGTGGCCTAAAGCCTTTATACATACCCTTTGTTGCATAAAATACTAAGCTATTAAAATAGCCTTGTAATTGTAAAATATAATTGTAAGAAACTGCACCTGAACGTCAGTAGTTTGTTCATGTTCATGAAGAGAGGCTCTGTAAATCCTTCCCAGAGCTTTTTCAGTAGCCTGGTTGACACCAGACCCTTCTCAGTTGTAACTGAGAGTGGGTCTGGGAAAGGTTCATTGACAGTTAATTTCCAAAGGGGCGTCACCAACGGACGCCGCTCAAATGCCTCTGGGCGCATTGGATAGTCCAACCAATCAGACCAACGATCCGGGTGACGCTGCTCCTCGGTAGCCGCCATGTTGAATGTAAACAAAAAGCTGCTCGCTGTCGCTGCGCTATCGTCGTCGCGTTTGTGATTGGTGCCTCGATTTTGGGGACATTGGAAATGAGTTTGAATGGGCGCTTCGCCAGTTTGTCAGGGCTCGATTTTCAGCAGCCTACTGTCAGTTTGCACTACCTTAGATGTATTATGATGTGAAAAAAATGAAGACAAATGTAATAAAATGAAATATTACACCAGTTTCATCATTCAGTATTTTCAACATTAACTGATCAGGATAAATAACAATGTGACTTTTGACTGAGCCCTGTGACTTTCCAACAACAAATGCTAATAACATTCGCTTCAAGCAGAAGCTCTAGCTTTGGGGCCCCTGGGCCTGTGTCCTTTGGGCTCATTCAGCAATTTATACATACAGTATGTACAACATTTAACAATACAAGTGAGAAGTATTTTTTTGTGAGACAGGCCTCTTAAAAAATATGGACAGCCCCATATTATATATGTCTTTGTGCCCCAAGATGATATATGTTTACATTCAAGTCCTCTAGTGCAAGTTTCTTTGAGTGGTTTTCTACACACTTGTTATGAGTGCACTTACTAGTTTTATTGACTTCCTTGTTTGCTGTGAGAATGATTGAAATATTTGTTATTGTTGTGTTAATGGCCCGGACACTTTTATATAATAAATCCCCTTTGACTGAGAATGCTGTGCTTCTGGCACACCCATACAATTGTTCAGCACCTGTTTGTTTGTATGGTATTTATTTAATTCAAGGGCTCCCACCTGTATAAGGAGTGGCATTGTTGTGGTTAATTACATACATTTAGAACAGATTATTAGAATAGAGACGATTAGCCAAAATAATTTGGGATCTATCCCATGGCGAGTATGGATAGTTGGACTTTGAAGTGAAAAGGTTTGAGAACCCCTGCTCTAGTGGCCATAGGAACTATGATTAGACCAAAGGAGGAAGTCCGCTAACATGCTAAACTATGATGTTGAACATGGTAAACATTAGGGGTGTAAATCACATGTTTTATTACGATACGATATTAAATTGATTTTTTTCGGACAACAATACAATATTTACTGATAAAGCAACTGAAAAAATGATTTGACAAGTTCATTACTAAGCTCTTCCAGACATTTAAATTAAAAACAAACTACAGTTTTTAATGAAAAGAATACATATAAAGTGGCAATTTCAAAATAAAGGCACATCTTAAAAATGCAGATATGTACAATAACAATATTTTTACTTTGTATCGATCATATTGGACTGTTGGATTGAATCGATATATTGATCCAGATCGATGTATCGTTACACCCCTAGTAAATATTACCTACTAAACATCTGAATGTTAACATTGTCATTTTGAGCAAAGTACAGCCTTAGAGAGCTGCTAGCATGACATGATTTAATAAGTATCAGATGCATAATAACATGTGGAGTCATTTGAAATGTTAAAACCACTTTTTCTTTAATGTACAGTTTTGAATGCAAACAGCAGGGGGCAGCACATTGACTTTCCTTCCCACTTGGTGATGTGTGTCTCCCCTTGGACAGCAAAGAAAATGTACAATGACATCTTTTAAAAGCTACCCTGTTGGAATGATTTCATAGAAATAAATATGCAGCAGATCCCGTGGGAGATAGTCTGCTCTCTGGAAATGGGAGTGGGCAGCTGCTTGCAATTGAGACCAAAGAGCTCAGTGCCAGGAATGTCCCCAGTGCCTCAAAAACAGAACAGAAAACACAACACGACATTAAAAGTACCAGAGCATGGGGTTGGGAGACTTTGGTTCTCTCATCTACTTCAACACCATTTTTTTCTTCTTCTGTTGGGTGGGGAAATGTGGACTGGTGGACTGTAAAGGAGAAGGGGTGGGTGGGGTGGGACTGTTTCAGAGGAGAATATCTGTCATGATATTTAATTACAAGCATGACGAAACTAGCAGGTCAACAATCAAATTACTTAAAACTAGAGTTTTGAAGGGATTTATAGGTTAAGCAGTTTGCAGTACGGAGTCCCATGAGTGTCACAAATTGTGTCACAAATTAGGATATGTCAAAAGTAGTAAAAAAAATTAATTAAAAAAGTTAATATATGTATTTTCCTTTTTACTCTTGCTCTTTTTTTAAATCGACCTTACTTAAACCCTTTACTTGATTTAAGTTTCCTATTTCCACCCATTTCTCCAATTTTCCATTTTCATCACATTTACTTTTACATTTGTATTACATAATAATGGCAAACTGTGATCAAACAGTTGATATATGATGTACTGCAACAGTGCAGCACTACCGCCTACATTAACAAATCCAACATCGATCTTTTAAAATTGAAATATTCCTTTCAGTTGCTCCTGTCAGAACGTGGGTCGCTGAACACTTTTGGTGGTGAGTCAGTATGCTTCTAATGTAATTCTTGTCAGATTGTTGAATAGTGTCAGAAAGCCCCTCGGACGACATTTAAACTGTTTTGTTTGAAGCATTATGAAACCTTCAGTTTCACAGTGTAAACCCAAACTGCTAGTAGGTAATACAGCATACATTTTCGTGATGCAAATTAACCAAAATACAACTGGGCTAAAGTATAGCCCGCAGTTAACGTACATTAAAAAAAAAAAAGAAAAACGGAATGCGTGCTGTCCGACCACAGTTTAATCTCAGGCAAATGTGTGTATATGGTCACAGAAAATGACCACACTCAAAGTCAAATTGCATAAAAAAGTTTTTTACATACTCTAACATAGGCCTGGACGATTAATCGAAAATTTATTGACAACGAAATTCTGAAGCTGTTACCGACGTATTTTTCCCATGACGATAATTTTGATAATTTATTTCTGTTGAAAGGCCTACTTTCTCCTTAAAAACATTCTACCGCGTGTGCAGGATCCGAAATGAACACTCGCCAGTTGCCAAATGTGGGTAAATTTTTCGTTTGGCAAGTAAATCTCAGAAGGCTATCCGCCAAATGGCGAGTAAATGTTTGTACCAAAATAGTTTTATTTTTCAGTCTTCATTGTGGTGAAGGTGCAGCTACTTTCTTCTGTTCCTCTGCTGTCTGCATGTCGGAGCTTCGCGGGGGCGGGCCGACACAAGCACACACACACAAACACTGGCGCACACACCAGACGCCAGCCACTACATCACTTGTTTAGTGATAGCTAGCGTTTAACTTAGGCTAATTAATTAGCTAGTAAGTGGCGATTTTTGGCAGCCAGCCTTCCAAAAGAAAAAACAATGAAATTAAATGTTAACCGATTATTAACCGTTGACCGACAAGCAGGAAACGGAGTCTCAGTTCATCGTGTCCGCGGACAGCCGTAAGCGTTTTTTTTAAACGCAGTGTCCGTTGAAATTATCGTTCATTTATCGTTATCGAGGTAAAATGTGCAATTAATTGTGATTTTGATTTTAGGTCATATTGTGCAGCCCTACTCTAACATGCCAAAAAAGGGTGTTTCTGAGTAACCTAACCTTTTTTGAAAACCAGAACACATGGCATGCCTAGCTAAGACAAAATCAAGAACAAACAGTCCAAGATTAAAAGAATTAAAAGGGGCAAATCATAATGATTGCATTTGTTTAAAGCTCCAGGAATTATTGTATATTTTGATGTTTTGTTTTAAACAACCTGAACTCTCAAATGCATTGCTTTATGTAATCAATGAAACCTATGAAACAAATGTCAAAAGTATATGCCTATTGATAATTCTTGCATGACATTTGTCACCTCTGGGACACCGTATGCAGCATTCAACCAATGTTTACTTTTGCTCACTACTCATCTGTCTTTATTATCATTACTCCTGAGGCTATACTTTTGACATATCTGCAACAATTTGTCAAGCTGCTGATGGGTTTATGGCTGTTGGAGCTAATGGTTGAACTGGAGGATATCCCCTCCTTATACAGGTGGGGCACGTCAGAGCAGCCCCTGATATCATGAGCCTGTTACTATGGGAACAAAGTTTCTAGAAGAGACAAATGGATCAGGACTGTGTAATTTGTCTGTCAGCTGCATGTTTAACCTCGCAGCACCGGTGTCTCTGACGGTGACACTAAAATGTACTTTAGTGAGTAATGCAGTGCAATAAATGTAGTCTGGTAAAGAAGATAAAAAAAATTAATAATAACATCGTCGATGCTGAGTTGATAGGTGAACTTGGAGCAGGGTGAACACATCACTGCAGTTCCAACATGGAATCTTGTTCTGATTAATTTTTTTTTTAAGCAATGCCAACTATCCCATCTGTTTCTGGAAAGAGGAAGCACTTGCTTTCATCTTCCTGAAAGGACCAGTTCAAATTGTTCTTGCATTTGTAAGGCTCTACTGTGGAAGTAGTTTTTGCAGTTCGTGAGATTTTGGAGCAAACTGTATTAAGTTACATGAGCTATCCTAAAGTGCTCGACAAGACAGCTGGCATTGCGCTCCACTTTTGATTTCTAACTGTAATGCTGCTATGACTTCAGCCTCCTGAGGAGTTTGGCAGCGCTGCACTTACTACTATGTTACAGAACATCCAGCCCAACACTGCCACCACCTGATGAAGCAATTACCAATAATGCCTTTGACGTTTGACTATTTGTTTTGAAATGAATATTGCCTCATTCTGGAGGCGCAGCTGGTGTTTTGGGCTCATTTTTTATTTATTTTTTTACTGCTTAGCCTACCTAAAAGCTCTTAGAGTGTTGGCATGATAAAAGCCAGCCTCCCTGAATGTAGCAGGATGACAGAGAGGAGAGGGCAACTCGCTCTCTAATAGCCTCTTAAGAGGTAGTTAGGCTCCAGCGCTTCTCTTTCAATCACTCTTTTATCATGACAGCAGATACTGCCTCAGTATTGATGTTGGAGAGGAGCGAGCACTCAGCTTCGGCTCCCTCACTGTTGAACAGAGAACAAACAGCTGTCTCTATAAAGTGGGATGCATCACTGAAAAATGAGTCCAGACAAGACAGGGATTAGGCCACTCACTCGCCACTGTTAGTGCTAATATCTCAAGTTGCAGGGGACACGATGGAGATCATGCTCACCAAAAGTGATAGGAAAAAGGCTCCCCTAGGTCTTTTCGTTTAAGCAGCAATTACGTCTCATATTTATGGTTATAGTGGTGGCGCCCTCTATTGGCTGTAGTATTTCTTTTGGGGTGCTTTTTCTCTTTATTTGATGGTAGTTTATATCCATGATGTTCCACTTCCGGGATTGGTCTTGTTCTGCTGGAAATTCGGCTGGATGTCCCTCTTTTCGGCCGGATTTCCGTAACCTTTACATTTTCTTTCTCTAAACTCTGGTGGATTAATGAGGACTATGGTTAACTGCTCCTCAGATCTCTGCAGGGTAAATCTAGACAGCTAGCTAGGCTATCTGTCCAATCTGAGTTTTCTGTTGCACGACTAAAACAACCTTTGAACGAACACATGTTCCATCAAAACAAGTTCCTTCCCGATGCTATTTAGGAGAGGCACCGTGGCTCCACTGACAGCTTAGCACCGCCCAAGACGATTGTGAGTGCTTTAAAGAAATGCCAATAAACCAGAGCATCCTGGATTGCTGTGTGGACTAGCTAGACCCTCCTACACAGCGCTGTGGAGGAAATTCTGGCAAAGCGAGACTAATTTGATAGTGACAGTGGATAGACAGGAAAGGGGGGAGAGAGAGAAGGGGATGACACTCAGCAAAGGGCAGCAGGTCGGATTTGAACCCGGAACGCTGCCAAGGACTCAGCCTATATGGGGCGCACACTAGTGGGTAAGCTAGATGTCGCCCTGGCTGTAGAAATTATGACGGGAGCCAAGCAGGAAGTAATGTGAGTAAAAGAGCGCCAAGTTCTGCGTAAGGAGGGAGATTGTCACAGGTTTCAGAGAAGATGGCGGACCCAAATGCAGAGACAGCAGGCAGGGGTGAGCTTGAGGATTTAATAAACAATAATCCATACAACGAAAAGAGTCCTGAAGATAGCAAGCAAATAAGTTCCAAACGTCGAGGAAGTCAAAAACAGGAATCACAAAAACTACCAGGAACACCGACACCAACGGGGTAGACAACACACACTCTCACAGAATACAATACAGAAACAATGATCTGACACTAGACAAAGACAACACAGAGACTAAATACAAGAGGTAACGAGTTGAAACAAGGAACAGGTGACACTAGGGCTCAGGAACAGGTGAAACACATCAGGGTGGGGCACACAATCACAAAGGCGGGAAAACACAAGGCAGGAAGTAAAACAAGACATGACAAGGGAGAAAACAGACTACAAAATAAAACAGGAAACTGAAACTTACACAACCATGACAGAGATTGGGTGGTGGTGGTGGATGAGTCAAATAAAGACAAGACTTTCACCCAGGAGACCGGAGTTTATGTCCTGTTTAATAATACAAGTAAAGTTTTTTTTTTAAGTTTACGGAACAAACAAAACTTCATGTTCTGCGTCACGTGCGTAACCAGAACGTCTGATTTAACCCAAACCACAATGTTTTCCTAAACTTAACCAAGTAGGTATTTTTCCTAAACCTAACCAAACTGCAACCGTTTAACAGATGTTTTAAAACCGCGAACGTTCTCTGGTTTAGTTATACAGGTATTTCCTGCCACCCCTAGGGGCACTATTTTATGAAACGCTCCTGTGGGTGGTATAACCGGCAATTTCCACTGGATGCGAAACGTCTGCGGAACGTCTGCGGAACGTCTCCGGAACGTCGACGGAGTCATTAGGTTTCCATTAAAGTCAATGTGTGTATTTCCACTGACTGCAGAACGTCTGCGTCCCTACTCGTCCCAGTTCCGTCAGTCCGCAGCCCTCCGGAGCAGATACGCAGTGCTTCTATTTTTGACGGACGACGGAGAGCTCTGCAGCAATTCAGCACAATTCAGATTGTGCGGGACAGGAAGTTGAGCACAGAAACAAAATAAAACATCCAGTTACTTTTCAAAATAAAATACACCGTGCTCACGGCACGTCATTTTCCCTGACCTACGCAACAAATCCGGACCTGGTGGGTATTGACTGACGGCGGAGCACGCAGCCATTCCGCAGCGGAGCCGGTCCGCAGATGTTCTGCATCCTGTGGAAATCCACGGTGAGAGGGTAGGAACAAACAAACTATATCGCCGTTTGGTTTGGAGGACTTGTTGACTGTGTGCTATAAACAGTAGATGAACAGAACATTTTGATGGAATCCTGAGCAAGTTGGTAACTGATTGGTGGTTTCTGTGAACCAATAGATCTAAGAATGCAGTAACATCACTAAATATCCGTGCAGCAAGACTTCCTGTCTAGTCAGACAACTAGACAGGAAGTCTGTCATATACATTGATCAGTAGTGATCAAACCTTTCCGAATTCTAAATAATAATGTTTTCATAATGCATTTTCTTTCTCCATTATTTAGAGTTTAACCTTTGCTGCCATCTTTTAATTCTTCTTCTTCTAAATAAGATTGGATTTCATTTATATTTGTATTTATTGTTAAATCCAAATCTCTTTTTGATAGTTTTTTTGTACAGAAGATTAATCCTCACTTTAACATGAACCACAACCATTTATATGCTTTTTATAGTTTAAAATGGTCGGACAGTGATAGGGCAGAGTATGAGAAGGAATGCATCTGTTTACGCAACTGATATCCTTTGCTGCATACAATTTTTTTTTCTCATAAAATGTGGTCATAAATGCTTGCAGTCTGACATGGTGTCAGGATTGTACACAGTTATTTATTTTCCTAAGGGGTCATAAAATGGCACCTAATTGAAAAAATATGTCACTCCAGTTCTCGGTGCCTCTGGTCCAAGACTATGATGTTTTTCTAGCTAATTATAATAAAATACCACGAATGGCTGAGGGCCACTGCCGCTAAAAGCGAAACAATTTCCAGCATCAGACATAAATGTTTTCTTTTGGTTATTAACAATGGAAATTGCTGCTTGGCAGCCTCTGTGACTGCAATCAAGTCTGCTAATTGTCGGGCACTTTATCCGCAGTTGAGCTCACAGTGAACGCACTGAGGCAAGGCTGGGTTCTCTTCACGAAACATGCCATTACTTTGCACAGTTTGTGCTGTGTGGACAGAGAAAGCTTTTCTTAGAACACAGCTCTCGTCATTACTCGACATTAACAGGGTAAATGACACTTTGACTGATGCTTGTAATTTAGAAGGTTGAGCAGAAACATTTGCTTCTGCTCTTGGAATGGATGCCTAATGAAAAGCAGGCAACATCAATGACATCTTGTTTTCCTTTCATCTGCATGGTTCCCACATGTATAAACTGTCAAGCGTTGACTTGGAGCTGAGGATTTCAAGAAAAACGGCGTTGTCTCCTGCTGGAGTGGGATCATTGTCAGATCAATGAGTTCTTGCTTTGTTGTCTTTATAAGACTCATTATACCACACACTACAACCAATATTTAAGATGAGTATCAAATAAAAGTAGACTGTATTGAGCCCTGGGTGGGACATTCACATGCTGCAGAAGCTCAGAGACAGGCTAAGAGGTAAGATAATACAACATATTCTCACTCCCATCGTGTTAAAAAGGGACGCTTGATCAGGTGCCTTTGTTATTGATGCAGAAAGTCTCCTTTAGTGCCATATTTAGACGGGCTTAGTCGGGACTCTTGGCGTAATTTTTCGACGCTCTCGGGACTCGCATCTAGCCCTTTGGCGTCGTATAAACGCACTTGGTTGGGACTCTTGGCGTCACTTTTTGATGCTCTGGGTCAGGACTCTTGGTGTCACTTTTTGACGCTCTGGGTTGGGACTCTTGGTGCCATTTTGACGCTCTGGGTCAGGACGTACGTTTAATTGACGTGTGGCATGAGAACGGGAAAGTTACAGGAAAAGATTGTGGGTGGGGTTACAAAATGTGCGTTTTAGTGACACACGGGAGGAGAACAGGACATGAACCCCAGCTTCCTGGGTGAAAGTCTTGTGTTTTTGACCCATCAACCACCCCAACCAACGTCCTTACACAGATTTTTGGTCTTTTATATTACGCGCTACTGTTGTTGTTCTTTATACTATGTCATCTTACAGCGCCGTGGTCAAGCTGCTGCTATGCCCGGTGCGTTCCATAGAGATGCTAAAGGCTGATTTTTGTGTTGGTATCTGACACTGAGAGCCACTGACCAAGCGTCAGTATTTTACGAGTTGGGAGTGAGAACGGGTTGGATAATAGATAAGGAAGGACGGAATGGAATTCATCCATAGACATATATGTATATAACATTGGACACACCATCCGTGACGTCACCCATTGGTTTGTGGACTGCCGTTTTGAAGCCTCAAGTTTGGCGAGGCGTCCCCATCTTGTTTTTTTGCAACCGGATGTGATGATTTTTGCAAGAGGGTGGAACAGGGAAGGGAGGATGACGTGGCCAAGCCAGTGTTGTTTATGGTTGCAACGCAAAAGGGAAAGTTGTCGATTTTTAACCCTTCTGTAATTGTACGATTTTTCATGTGACAAATAAAACTGATTGATTGATGCAACTTTACAGGAGTGTAGTTGAGATCAAAATGAAAGCCGAGTTTGAAAAATGGGTGTGGTCCGAGCAAGGAGTCCGAAAGTACGGTAGTAAGTAGGGAAGGAGCACCCTTCCCCCCACTTTACGCCCCTGGCCCAATTTGGCGTCTTGGCTGGGGTGATCCCATTTGTGATTGATATCATCAAATTGTCGTTTTGTGGTTCAATTTGATGTTTTGTGTGTCTGCAAGTTGGTGAATATTGTTTTTAAATGCTGCGTATGTGTTGTTAAGTTGGTAAAGGTGTTTCTTCACTTGCATGTGTTTTGTTGTAATTTGCATTACATTGTCGGCCACTGTAGAAAATGCCCTAAACTCAGAGATGCTTATTGGACTGGTAGATACTGTATGTTTTAACACTTTTTAACTCGACTTAGTATTCTACACATACAAGCCTCTTTGAATTGTTTTCTCTCAATTTGAACAGAATCTTTTTTTTTTTACTTTTCTGTAGTCTTCTGGGTCATCAAGTCTTCCTTTATATTGAGTTTTACTGGAGTATATTAATATGCAGAGAGCGAGTGGTCAGTCCATATGTTCCTCTGACTTTTGTTTTCATGTTTGAACCGTCAGCGCTTGCTCATAATTGTTTTCTGCCGAGCGAAATGATTGATGACTGATTGAGTAGCTTCTCTCTCTCCATCTGTGTGTGTGTGTGTGTGTGTGTGTGTGTGTTTGAAAAGCGGGCAGCAGAGCATGGGACGTTGCTAAGAGAAGAAATTGTTAAGAAAACAGTCCTTTGGCAAGTGTGACCTCACATGTGCAACTAAACAGTGTTTTGGGTAGGCTAATTTCCCCATTTTGATGGTCTCTGCCAAAGCTGAGCTCAAGAATGTTGCTTTTCAAATGGTTAGCATTTCTTGGCTGTTACATACAAGAGCTGAATTAACAATATGTGAAATTTTAAATAAATATCCCACATGTAGCCAATCACGCTTGTCAGCACCCCTCAAAGCTGTAATGCTCCCCAGAGTCTGATGTTTGTCTAAACCCAAAGCTTTGCAGCCCACAGTTGCCCCGGCCAGGAGGTCATCATAAGACCATTACATTTCTCCAGAGGCCACGAGCAAAGCAAACACAACAACTGCTTCTTCCAGTATCTGGATCGATCGAGGTTACTTTTGGGTGTA
Source organism: Sander lucioperca (assembly GCF_008315115.2). Taxonomy (NCBI): domain Eukaryota; kingdom Metazoa; phylum Chordata; class Actinopteri; order Perciformes; family Percidae; genus Sander; species Sander lucioperca. The sequence continues at coordinate 30,060,834 of NC_050190.1, forward strand.
CCTAGTTTTAAGTTTGTCCATCTCTTATCTTTTAAGAAAGGGTTATTAGGAAGAAACACTGTTAATTCTGTTACTAAAGACATATTGTTTAATTGTGACACCGTAAATGCTACGGGTGTGAATCACAAGATGTATCACGATACAATATTATATCAGATACATATATCTGTAAGATACGCCAAGATACGTTTTTGGTTTGTTTCAATTCAGGGGCCTGAGACCAATACGAGACGATACATAAGTCCATTTAACACAACCAGTTACATGTACTGTATATCAACTCACAAAAAGCACATACATATGATATGGCATTTGTATTACTCTTCCAGACATTTAAATGAAAAACAAACTACTTTGAGTGAAAAGAATAAATATAAAGTGGAAATTTCAAAGTAAAAGTGCAACTTAAAGATAATGACACATATACATATATTTTCACTTTGCATCAATGATATTGGATCGTTGATATTGAAAGGATACATCGTTCCAGATTGATATAACACTACACCCTTAGTAAATGCATACATAAAAATGAAATACATAAAAGAGTGTGTATTGTAGGCCTGTATTACTTTCTGTGTTTGATTTCTTTTCATTTAGGCATTATAATCTTTCAAAATGGTCGTGCAGGGATCTTTCCAGAGTATGTCTCATGACTTGTAGATGAAACAAGTATTTGGTTTCAAATCTGATTAGAATGTTAAATATTGGTTTTGTTGTGTTGCTATGATGTTAGTTTATATCGACGACGTTTCGTTGCCGGGATTGCTCAGGGGCCTCCGGAAATTCTGCCGGATGTCCCTCATTTCAGCCGGAAGTCCGTCACCTTCCGCATTTTTTGTGTTGGCATTTATAACTCCGGTGGATTTCTGAGGACTATGGTTAACTGCACCTCAGTTCTCTGCAGGCTAAATCCAGACAGCTAGCTAGACTATCTGTCCAATCTGAGTTTTCTGTTGCACGACTAAAACAACCTTTGAACAGACATATCTTCCACCAAAACAAGTTCCTTCCCGAGGCTATTTTGCAGAGGCACCGTTGCTGTGTCCGGCGCTTAGCGCTGCCCAAGACGATTGTGATTGGTTTAAAGAAATGGCAATAAACCACAGCATGTTTTTCTCCCATCCTGGAATCCTATGTTGACTCACCAGACCCTCCTCCGCAGCGCTGTGGAGGAAGGTCTGGTAATGCAAAACTACTATGATGTAAACATCAGCACCAAAACTGTTTGTGTATTCAGTGGCCTAACAGGTAGTAGCTTCTAATCTTGTTGCTGCAGGAAGACACATTACACTCTTTATCTCAGAGATGTAATGTTTGCCTTTGCATTCTTATCTACTTGTGTGCAGATTAGGGGATGATCCTTAGAGTTAAATTAGTAGTTGAGGTGATCAGTCTTCCACAGACCTTTGACCAGTATTGACTGAATAGTCTAATAAACCCTTCAGAGTGTTAAGGTGCAAGGCGATAGCTGTGAGAGGCTTTAAACTGAAGCAAAGGCCTCAAAGTTCTGCTGCTTGTTTGCGGTCAGTTATTTAACTGGTTACCCAGTTATGGTTTAAACACCTCGCATTCACACTGCTCTGGCATTTCAGAGCCCCAAAACTGGAGATATTTGAAAACACTTCTGACCCCGTTTTGGTTTGGAATCTCCGGGGTTGCGTTGCAGTCTCTACCCTTTACCCCGGCACGCACATGCCCAGTATACCAGAATGTTGATGAGATGTGCGGTTTGGACGTATTAGTTTAAATAAAGATTAGTTCTTCTACTGGAGCTAAAAACACTTAATGTGCACGGAGATCGCTTTTGGCTCAAAACTTGACTTTTTTTTTGTCATTCACTTTCAAAAAGAAAAACAGCTATGATGTTAGCCAACAATGTTGTTGGCTGTGCTGAACTATTAATGGCCAACAGCATTTCATTAACGACAGATCGAGTTGAAGCACATAACCATCTTTAGTGAGGCTAGCAAAAGAGAAAGACTTTGGTGTTTGACTCCATCGGTGCAAAGCATCTTTATGAAATGTATTCCCATGAAGAAAACATAAATATGGAACAGTAGCCAATCAGCAACTTGTGTGACAAAATAATCTCAACTCAAGGTCCACTTGGACCTTTAACTGCATATCACGGTATCATCAGGTAACAGGTGGTTGTATATGAGGGGAAATGACGTAGTTTCTCAAAATAATGAGAAACATTGTCAAAATAATTCAACAAGTCCTTTTGAACATAAAGGTCACGATTTTAAACACGCTTTTAACGTTGTGAAACGATCAATTATGTTTAGGCACCATAACTACTTAGTTAAGTTTAGAAAAGCATCGTGGTTTGGGTTAAAATCAAATGTTACTTCACTTCCTGAAGGTTACACACGCAACACATTCTCACTCCCATCGCTTGGCTTGGCCATGTGCCTTTGGCGTTGTTGTTGACGCTAAAAGTCTCCTTAAAGATGCAATAGGTAAGACTTATAAAACTAACTTTCTGTCATATTTGCTGAAACTGACCGTATGTTCCAGTAGAACTAAATAAAGCAGGTAATACAGTTTTTCTCAATTGTTTACACACAATTACTGGTACTTGAGACACAATGAGCACAACATGTAACTCATGCACCAACCCCCTTAACCAATTCTGCTAAACTACAAGCACATTTCCTGCTTTACACTCAAATTGCAGTTCTAAAACACACTTTTTTCAAAACACTACACACAATTTCTCTGCATTTGGCACAATTTTCATGCAGAAAATCTCTTGTTTTCACAAGAAACACACTGACATTCAAATATGAACACTAACTCATCACATGGGCAAACACCCGTCACACATTTTTACAATTAGCAATCAGAGCATTAGCATAAAAGGGCAACAGGTGAGCTCTTCTGTTTTGGAGCAATGGATGCCAACATTGGAAACAGAGGCAGAGCCAGAGGAGTGAGAGGAGGACGAGGACGAGGACGAGGACGAGGACGAGGACGAGGACGAGGACGAGGACCGTAATCTCTGATGAGATCCGAGCCACTTTGGTTGATCATGTGGTCAACCATGGTCTAACAATGAGGGAAGCTGGGCAAAGAGTACAGCCAAATTTGAGCAGGTACACTGTAGCATCCATCATCCGGACTTTCCGAAATGAGAATAGGTAAGAAATACTCTCACTAGAAAATTGCAGTACTACATATCAATACAGTACTCAGTGAGTACAGTAGTACAGTATTGCCTGTGGACTGTTCTGTAGGACTGTAAAAATAAAGTATGTTTCAAGTATTTGGGAAATGTATTCCTACTTTGTATTTACAGTATTTTACTATTTGTTTGGCAGAACTGAAAGATTACCAACACAAGGTGGTCGGGAACGTCTTCTGTCTCCTGAACAGGAAACTGAAATAATCAACATGGTACTAGAAAGTAACGCCATAACATTACGGCAAATACAAAGAAAAATACTAGAAAACAATGAGATGTTTCAAAACATTGATAGGGTAAGCTTATCAACACTGGACCGTGTCTTGCGCAGAAATAATCTGAGGATGAAGCAGCTCTACAGGGTGCCATTTGAACGCAATTCAGAAAGAGTCAAAGAATTGCGACATAACTATGTGCAAGTGAGTCCTATACAATCCCACAATTGATGCATACTCTCAACACTGTATAAATTATACATATTTCAGTATTGTAATCATAATGATTGTGCTCCACAATAGTGACCACTCCATGTCTATTTCTGATCTTGTGTGTTTCAGAGAGTCCTCGAGCTAGAGGTGGCTGCAGTGGAGCACCAGTTGATCTTCATTGATGAGGTTGGATTCAACCTCACAAAAAGACGAAAGAGGGGAAGGAATATCATCGGCCAGCGTGCCACATTCCTGGACACCCTACACAACACACTCATTCCATCAGATCAGGTAGACGGCCCAGAGCAGCTCAGGTACGTTGTCATTTGGGACAACGTAAGTTTCCACAGGGCTGCTCTGGTTCATAACTGGTTCACTGCCCACCCACGCTTTTTAGTTGTTTATCTCCCTCCATATTCTCCATTCCTCAATCCTACTGAGGAATTTTTTTTCTGCCTGGAGATGGAAAGTGTATGACAGAAATCCACAAACGCGTGTACCTCTTCTCCAAGCTATGGAAGACTCATGTGGAGATATAGCAGCTGATGCTTTTCATGGCTGGAATCGCCATGCTAGGCCATATTTCCCCCGCTGCTTGGCCAGGGAAAACATTGCTTGTGATGTGGATGAGGTGCTGTGGCCAGACCGAAACAGAAGAGAGGATGCAGCATAGGTTTTTTTTTTTTTTTTTAATTTTTTTTATTACAGTATTATTTTATGTAACTGTATACAATAAATTCTTCTGTTTTGTATGTAGACCACTGTATGTGCAACTTTGTGTTGGTTTGGAATGGGATGTACACGGTGTACATTGTTTTTGTGGGAAAAATAAAATATTTGTTGTATTTGTGTTTTCTGAGTATAAGAACAATATTCTCAAATATTTTACAACACACGTATGTACTGTCTGTAGTAAGTGTAACACTGAACCAAAAAAAGGCCTAAGTCATTAAGTGTTTTCAGTGTTTTACATTGAGCACATCAGTGTTCAACTGGTTCTTATAAATGTCTGTTCATATGATGGTTTGTGTGTCATTTGAAAAAAAATACCATTTTGAGAAGAAATAACATTGTTTAGAATGTAAAGTTTAATTTTGCAGGAGAATTGAGGGGTTTTGCCCATTGTGTGTGTGTTTTTTGATTTTGTGTGTAGAGTTCTGAGAATATGAGGCATGCTTTCAGAAACTGTGTGTAAACAATTGAGAAAAACTGTAAAAAAGAAAAAACGGCTCCTCTGGCTCCACCTTCAGCCTGTAGTGTGATTTGCAAAAATCCACCGCTCCCTGTTCAGATCCTCCAATCAGGGCCGGGGTCTAACTGCATGTCAATCACTGCTCATGCACACGCATTCATTCTCCCTTGTGGGGGGAGGGGCTTAGGAGACCGTTTTGGGCTTTACCTGAAAGGGGGGAGGGACTGAGAAGTTGTCGATGTTCAAATTTTTTGGCTAAGTCCTGGATCTTCACAATCCTACCTACAGCACCTTTAAGCATCATATCTAAAAGTGCTTTATTTATTTTTATTTATTTTTATTTAATTTTTAATTTTGACCCAGAAAAACAAAAAATTGCTTGTTGGTCGATGGGAAGACAACAAAAGGGTTAAACACGCTTGGTCGGGACTCTTGGCGTCACTTTGGACGCTCTGGGTCGGGATGTACGTTTAACTGGCGTGCGGCAAGAACGGGACAGTTAGGTTTAGGTTGTGGGCGGGGTTATAAAATGTACGTTTCAGTGACACGTGGGACAAGAACGGGACATGAACCCCAGTGTCCGGGGTGAAAGTCCTGTGTTGTCTGATCCATCCACCGCCCCAACCTACCTCCTTACGTGGAATTTTGGGCTTTCATTCTACTCGCTACCGTTGTTGCTCTTAATACTACATCAGCTTAAAGCGCCACGGTCGAGCTGCTGCTCTGCCCGGTGCGTTCCATACACACGCTAAAGGGTGATATTTGCGTCGTATCTGACACTGAGAGCCACTGCTCAAGCATCCGTATTTTACAAGTTGGGAATGAGAACGGGTTGACACATGTGAAGCTGAACGTTAAGTAAAAAAAAAAAAAAAAAAAAGACTTGCCGTTTACTTTTTAAAACCGGTTCAGATAGTAATCGAACCGCACTCTCTCTGGGATCGTTTTTCAGGTGGTTAGTCTCAAATAATAAGTGTCTCAAAATAATTTTAAGATACTAAGTTAATATTTTAAAATATTAACTCATCATTTCGATAAAGTTCTCATTATAATGTTATAATGTTGAAATGAAACCTACGCCCCTGCGTACACTGATCTTAAGGTCAAGAATGAACTTCATATCATATCAACTGTGTACCTTGTGTAGCAAGGTGTTGCTAATTAATTTCACTTAACAAACACCAAAATAGACCAGACAGTTTGATTGCAGAATGACGATATGTGAAACAGTGGTCCTCAGAAAAACACCACTGGTTGTGTAACTATATTTAATTTAGAGACATGACCAAACCACTAAAACATGCAGGCTTTGCCTGTTAAAAATACTGATAGAATGTACAATCTGTCAGCCTGTAGCTCAACATATCAGCCAAGCTGCAGCATTGTGGATGCACAGAAAACTTCATGTCATCGTCTGTAGTCCACAGTCCCTCCCAGGAAAGCAAACATGGCGACGGTGCGGTGACAGTGATGGAGCAATTGTTGAAAGCTCAGGGCGGGTCACTGGTTTGAGATGACTGGACACTGCAGAGACAAAGGCCTTGACTTTACAAACACACCCAAACTGTGTAAGCTACAGCAGAAGCATTTGTTTTATCATGCAAATGTGAAAATAAATGATGGGTGAACAAATAAGCCTGCTCTATCATGCAAATTATGTCTCATAACCGGGGCCACGCGGAATCTGCGGACACAGAATTCCACAGAATGTTCTGCAGATCTTCCACTACAGGTTTTAAACAACTTAAAAGAATTTAAATGTAATTCAGAATGTTAACACATCTCCACCCAAATCAGGAAAACAGTCCATTTAATTCCGCAGATTTTCACTCTGGATCACTGCTGAAAACTGTAAAGAAATCCGCAGATTCTGTTTGGGTCTGCCCATAATTAAAAAAGTTAAGTAAATCAGGCCTATCACCATGGAGTGCGAACCTGGCTTATGGAAACACACGCACGCACGCACGCACGCACGCACGCACGCACACACACACACACACACACACACACACACACGCACACGCACACGCACACACACAGACACACGCACACGCACACAGACACACGCACACGCACACAGACACACACACACACACACACACACACATACACACACACACACACACACACACACACACACACACAGAGCTCTCTTAAAGGAGCCGCAGCACCATTTTACATTACATTACATTACATTACATGTCATTTAGCTGACGCTTTTATCCAAAACGACTTCCAATTAAGTGCTTTCAACTCTGAAGGTGCAAACTCCAGACAACAAGTAGTAAGTGCAAGTACATTGCTTTAAATAAGCAAAACTACAAAGAGCCATATGAAAGTGCAGCTTCAAGATATATATATATATTTTTTTATGTTTATCCGAGATGTAGTCAGAAGAGATGTGTTTTTAACCTTCGGCGATGGAAGAGAGAGAGGTTGCTCTAGTCATGTGAAGCTGCTCAGTGACAGCAAGGAGGGCAGTTTCTGTTGAGTGGCCAGCCTTGAAGCCAGACTGGTGGGGATCAAGAAGGTTGTTCTGGTGGAGATAGGTAGAGAGTTGATTATAAATGGCACGCTCAAGAGTTTTGGATAGAAATGGAAGAAGGGAGACGGGTCTATAGTTATTTACCTCAGACGAGTCTAGTGTTGGTTTTTTGAGTAGTGGGGTCACTCTTGCCTCTTTGAGGGCATCGGGGAAACAGCCAGTTGACAAGGAGATGTTGATGAGATGGGTGAGGAAAGGAAGGAGGTCAGGAGCAATGGACTGGAGAAGGTGAGAAGGGATAGGATCCAGGGGGGCAGGTGGTTGGACGGGCGGAGGTAAGTAAGAATTTGATTTGGAGATAGAGGGGTGAAAGAGGAAAGAGTACTGGATGTGATGGATGGTAAGGTGATTTCAGGAAGTGTGGTGGAGAATGAAGAGTGTATGTCATCTATTTTTTTTACAAAGTAGTTGACAAAGTGGGTTGGTAGGAGGCAGGAGGGAGGAGGTGGACTGGGGGAATGTAGGTTAGAGAAGATGGAAAAAAGATTTTTGGGGTTGGAGAAAGAGGATTCAATTTTGGTTTGATAAAAAGAGCTTTTTGCTGCATAAATAGTGACAGTGAAGGAGGAAAGAAGAGACTGATAGGTAAGCAGATCATCTGGGTGTTTAGATTTCCGCTGCCCGTATAGTTGATTTTTCAGCACGCACTGAGTCAGATAACCACAGAGCTGGGGAGGACTTGCAAGCCTGCCATGAAGTAAGAGGGCAGAGAGAGTCAAGAGAGGAGGATAGAGCAGAGAGGAGAGTGTCTGTGGCAGTGTTGGGAGGCAAGACAGAGTCAGATGGAGGGAGGGTTGATAAAGTACCTAACACCAGAGAAGGAGAGAGTGAACGAATGTTACGGTGGACAGGTATAGTGTCTCTTGAGATATGACTGTGAGCTTGGGAGAGTGGGAGAGAGTAAGAGATGAAGAAATGGTCTGAGGTATGGAGTGGAGTAACAGTGAGGTTGGATGTAAAGCAGTTTCTGGTGAATATTAGATCTAGGTGGTTGCCAGCTTTGTGAGTGGGTGGGGAAGGCGAGAGTGAAAGGGCAAAAGAAGAGAGAAGGTGTAAAAAGGCAGCTGACTTCTCTGTCTGGATGTTGTAGTCGCCCAGAAGTACCAGAAGAGGGCCAGTTTCAGGGATGTTTGAAAGAAGGACATCCAGCTCCTCCAAAAACTCTCCCAGAGGACCTGGTGGGCGGTAGATAACAACAAGGATAAGTTGTACCGGACGCGTTATGGTAACAGCATGAAGTTCAAAAGAGAGTGGAGTGAACTGTGGCAGTGGGTAGAGAGAAAATCTCCTCTTGGGGTTAATGAGTAGTAGCCTGGCTCCGCCCTCCTACGTACTTCAGCTCAATTTTCATTTTCCTTCAGTACTCTGTCTGGGTTTGCGGTATATTCACGGGTTTTCTCCGGCCAAATATTTGGTGGTCCAATCAGCGAACAGAGGGAGTGGCTGAGAAGGATGAAGTTGAGGTTCGATAACCTTCGTGAGTTCTGTACTAATGGCGGTGGAGAAAGATGCGAGCAAAGCCATTCGGTGTGGCAGCCTGTTCGCTGCCAAATATCCAGAAGTTAAAGCCCGAGCAAGAACAATCTTTGCTGATTTGTGTTGGTGGCCATGATGTTGTGGCCCTCCTCCCCACGGGGTTCAGAAAAAGTTTGATTTTCCAGCTCGCTCTGTTAGTGGTGAAGGAGTTAGCTAAGGCTAATGCTAGCAATGCTAAGCCTACGTCACGACCACATTAGCGATTGGTTATGGCAGATCCAGAGTGGCTCTGGTCAGATCCAATAGTTTTTAACTTCAACAGAGTACCCACCCTCAAGGAAATTAACACTTGTCAATGGAGAGTGGCCAGACTCTCTGTACAAATGAAATGTACCAGAGTCTGGTAAGACCAGGCTAAATGAGTAGCCTGTACCCCCGCCTCTACCAGTGGGTCTGGGTGTGTGGGTGAAAAAGTAGGCGGAAGAGAGAGCAGCAAGGGTGGATGTGTTGGTCGGTGTAATCCAGGTTTCAGTGAGAGCAAGGAAGTCAAGGGATTGCTGGCTGGCAAAGCCAGAGATGAACTCAGTCTTGCGAGTGGCAGACTGGCAGTTCCACAGGCCACCCGCGACAAGGTGTCGAGTGTGTGTGGAACAGGTGGGAGAGGTAAGAGAGGTCGGGTTGCGGAAATGTTGCAAACTTATGCGAGGTTTGTAGTATCTCCGATAGGATAGACGGACAGGAATGGAGAAGCATCACATTTCCAGATAAAGACACCGAGCAGTGTAAGTAAGATATTAGATATCAAGAAGATATCAAGCCCACTTAACTTCCCACTTCCCACAAAATTAAATCCAACAAAACACACAGCAGAAGTAGAAGTAGAAGAAGCAGCAGAACCCACAGTAAAAGCAGCAAAGATAAGAGGCAAGCAACAAAAGCAGCAAAACCAAGTAGCAAACAGCAAAAGGCAGCAGAATGTGCAAAATCAACAGAACAAACACAGTCAATTTAACCTTAAGGCAGCAGATCCAATGACAATTGGCAGAGAAGCCATATAAAGTAAGTACTTATCTTAATATCTAGCTGTATAGTAGTAAATCTCCTCAGAAGTCAAATGCACTCTAAACAATACAACAAATGCCTTATCGCGCTGATGTGAATGAGCCCAACCCGAACCCGAACATAATTTCTAAATATCTGTTAGAACCCGGCCCATCGGGTAGTGTCGGATCCTTTAACACACACATACACACACATTCCTTTTTCCTCCAAACATAGTGATTTTTATATAGTGAATGTACAGTTAATAGCAGTTCTTTCAGTAGTAATCGTGTAAATAATAGTGTTTTACATAGGTATTGTGTATTTGAATTTTAAAATGATTGATAGGACTCATACAGTATGAAGGCTACAGTAGCCTAGTTAAAGTGAATGGATAATGTTAACTAACGTTACTAACCTCCCTGCAAAACTCACCACAACTTTGTAGGTCCCTCATGCTGGCCCTTACAAAACCCACAAGCTGACCCTCGGACACACTACATTCAATACGGTGACCCAATTTAAAGTGGTTTTCACCCCTTTGGACACTCTTGTTCTCGTCCTTGAAAAGAGCCATCATGGCAGCCAAGGAGATCATGATTGCACTGATAAGTCTACCATGCAAAAATGCAACACACACACACACACACACACACACACACACACACACACACACACACACACACACACACACACACACACACACACACACAGACACAAGACACACACACACACACACACACACACACACACACACACACACACACACACACACAGACACACACACACACACACACACACACACACAGAGTGTGCTGACAGAGAGCTGATGCTGCAAAGTTTCCTCTGATGATGCGATAAAGAAGTCATGTTTGTTAAAAAAAGAAAAAGAGCAGCTGCTGATGAGGGTTGGCGTAGACAAAGGAGCTGAGTGGTGTCAGTGTTTGTCGACCTTGGAACAAAATGGCTGCAGTCACAGTGCTCTTCTTCCTGCTGTTTGCTCTCATCAACAACATCCATGCAGAAGAACAGATCATCATTCAAAAGGAAAGGACCTCTTACACCTTCAAGCTCCCCGAGAACACCAACTCCTGCCTGATCTCCAGATCTGTTGGTGAGGAGAAGCTTGTCCTGTGGAACACCTCTGACCTCTCGTCCAACAACTCCTCAGCACCTGAACACTTGAAACGACGACTTGTCAGCACGCTGAAAACTTCTTCTTACACCATCCTCAACCTGACCCATTCAGACTCTGGCCTGTACCAAGAGGAGTGTTGGAATGAGGGCAACGTGACGCATGAGAACAACATCACTATAACTGTTTGTACTATAATAGATTGGAAATATATCAGAGTGAGACTTGGAGAAACAGTGGACCTGCCATGTAAGGGAGCAGCTGATAATCTGGATATCCAGTGGCTCAAACGGGACTCTAGATATGAGCAAGAAACATGGAGCAGAGTTTTTAGGGACAATATGACATCAGTGATGGACAATGTTAGAGGAACATACCAACTGGTGACAAACACATCAGCTCTTTGTGTATCCAACGCCACAACAACAGACTTTACATGGTACAGATGTCTGGTGATGAACCAACAGCAGTGTGTTAGCAGACACACTGTAGAGTTGAGACTACCGCATGAGAGAATCTACCCCTCAGTGGGAGAGGCCGCTGTGTTGCCGTGCAATGCTGCTGATTCCACTGATGAACAGCCCCCACGTTGGATTGGTCCGATCTCCAACACTGACCCAGGACAACAAAACCAGACTGTTCCTTCAGTAGACCAAAACTACTCGCTGGTGTTTTCATCTCTAATGTTAAATCACTCAGGTTGGTACTCCTGTAAAGCCTCTATGAGAGAGCAAACGTATTATCTGTTTGTGTGTCCCAAATTTGCCCCCACTGCTGTAGAGCTCTTCTCAGAGGGAGAAGTCACTCTCAGATGCAGAGATTGGGGAGAGGTTAAGGAGCATGTTTGGTTTATCAAGTCGACCCGAACAGAGGGAAGAATCTTTAATGTAGAGTCTGAACAGAGCATGGGCAGAGTGAGCTGGTACTTTAATAAAGGTATCCTGGTTATCTCTAATATCTCAGTGGGAGACGCAGGGGAGTACTGGTGTGCAGTAATTGAGCGATATTATCAGTGTGAGTCAACAGAGAGAACTGTGTTAGTGTACATGGAGCCCTTTGGGATTTACTCCACCTTCTTCAAAGTGCGATGCTCAGTGCTCAGTGTCCTGCTGCTGATGCTCTGTGTTGCTGTAGTCGCTGTGAACCTGAGGACACGGAGAGGAGCGCAGCTTTCAGCTCACACACACACTTAATATGCATATGATCATTTCATCATTGGCTTTAATACAGCCTGGTATACACTGGCTTTAAAACAAGGAATGGGACACATTCATGCAGAGAAAACATTTAAACTAGAACACAAAAGACAGAGAGAGAGATTACAAAAACAACAAACAGAAATTATGGGAAATAAGACATAAATACCTAAAATTATAAATACCCAATGATTATTATTATAATAATATTAAATAAGTTTTGAATGTTAGAAGTGAACCTTTGATCCTGACAGGGTGCAGATGTTCCCTTATCGTCCGTATTGGTATGTTGTGTGTGTGTATATATATATATATATATATATATATATATATATATATATATACATACACCTTTTGTGTGTGTGTGTGTGTGTGTGTGTGCCTGTTTGAGTGTCTGTGTGTGTTCCAGATGTTTTATTTTATATCTAAAGATTATGTGATGTTTTATATTATATATGAAGGAATATGAATTGTCTTTAATGCATTTATAATAGTTGCATATTGCAGTGTTGTCAGTGTTATAAACTTGTTATTATATCTTGGTCTATATCACTCTATAATCTATCGTCTGTATAATAAACATTATTAATAAACAATAAAACCTGGGAACCAGTTTTTACTGTTTTGATTGTGATTTCTGATTAATTATTATAAGCAACATACTGTATCTCTCGGTCTGTAAAATATTTCTTACGTTAACTTTCAGTAAGTAAAGTTTATTTCTAGAGCACAATTAAACACAGATTAATCTGACCAAAGTGCTGTATAAAAAATGTGTCTTTATCTGAGATATAAAATCAGAAATGGAGGGAGCACATCTGATATCTGAAGGCAGCAGCTTCCACCGTCGTGGAGCAGCAACTGTAAAGACTCTGTCCCATATTTGGCAGTTTGCAGATTATCTGTATCTGTGTTTTATTTGACCGATAACTGGTAAAGTTAATGAAATAAAAGGTGTTCTACTTTGTCTCAGCTCCAGCTCTGAGTCCCTCCCTCTGCTCCCGTTTCACTCACCACTGAGTCTCACTTCATGTCCCGCCCACAACACTATCTGGTTGGTAGATGTAATGTGTGTATCAGCCTATCAACACTCACCATGACATGCAGCAGCCTCAAGCAGAAATGTCTCCGGCTCCGGTCAAGACCCAAGCCCCCAGGAACAGCGCCATGTCTTAAAGCAACCGTGGGCTTAGTGGCCAACGGTGAAATTACACCCCTCTGACCCAGAAAGACTTTTTCCCATAGACTTTGCATGGCGAAAGAAACTTCTCTGTTTCAGCGGATAATTTCTTTTTGGAGGTACAGTACATCAACTTACCAGTCCGAAAACACTTAAAGGGTCCTTGTTTAAACCGTCATGTTTTAAAATGTTTATATGCAATAGCCAAAATCCAGAATTATTTAACTAGGCATGATGAAGACACATAATGAACGTGAGCAGACCTGTCGGACTGAGCCCACGTCGCCCTGCACTGCAGACTCATATGACGGTTCCCCTGAGTAAGCTGTAAATATTGATATAATGGCTGTAGTTCATCATGTGTATTCTCTTATGATATATCCGAGCGCTGTATGCTGCAAAGCCTGTAACGTAGATGTTACGTTATACGTTATTAACGACTGTATTGGGGCTAGAATCGGCTAGTAACTAACGTTAGACCCCCCTCCTTTAATGAGTCACACACACACACACACACACACACACACACACACACACACACACACACACACACACAAAGCTGAACTCTAAAGATCTCTTAAATGTTTGTTTTGTTTACAGGCTGGTGTGTGCCAGCTTGTGCTGTGTCCTACAGACACAGTTAGTCATCTGGTCCTGATTAGCTTCTAGCTCAGCTAAGTCATGTAAAATCACTGTCTGTGCTCTCCGGTCTGCTGCAAATACAGGAGGATAGAGTATAAACATGTCCCATACTGAATTGATGCTCCCTCTGTGGTTTAATCAGTAGTGTTTTGAGAAGTTGTCATACACTAACTGAAATTCATATCTCATTCAGCTGTGTGTTAATGTCAGAGACCAAGCAGTAAAGCAATGAGGAAAAACAGGAGTTTGTTGAATGTTTAGCAATTTCTCCCATCTAGCGTTGAGATCATATATCGCAATCAACTCTCTCGCACCATGCAGTTCAAAGTACGTATTGCAGCTACGGTAACCTTCACGCTTCAAAAAGCCGGTCTCTTGCTCTTTTCAATATCCTTTTTCTTTTTCTGGGCTAAGAAGAAGAAGACTCCTGTTCCTGAAATTTGGATTTTGAAAACATGTGGTCCTCCATTTTTTCCTTCTTCAAATTTGCCGGGGCCGGGAAGCTACGATACCCATTAGCACCACCAGTGACTTTATCATGCGACAGCGAAAATGCAAAAGGCGGAGCAGTATGTCCTGTATGTCCCTTACCGGCTAACGTATTTCAAGATGGTGCATGAATATGGAGCGTCTAATCCAGTTCATGCAAATGCAAATGTAAATTTTCAAGCCAATAGGAATAGGCCATAGTATATAACAGTTCTTCACCCTTAGCCACGCCTTTTCTGCACCAGGAAGGACCTCACCACCGGCATGGTAACAAAGACAGAAAATAATGTTTAATATAACCGAAAACCTTACAATGTAGAAAAGAGTGCACTCCATTTAAAGGACAATTCCGGCGCAAAATGAACCTAGGGGTTAATAACACGTGTACCGAGTCAACCATTCTCTGGGATCTGTTTTCATGCTAATCGAATGTTTCTCTAGCTTGAAAGAAGCTAGCGCAAAATGCTAATTAGCTTATAACGCTAGTCTTCGGGGCATTGGTAAAGTAAAAAGAAATCGCTATTTCTATACCACTAACAAGGCTCAAAATAGCACCACACTTCCACAGTAGCATAATGAGGGTCCCTACATGTAAACCGAAGCATTGAGAACTTTGTAAGTGTACAGACAGTTTATTAAAAAGATAGTTTAGAAAGACAGGCAGGCGCCATCTTAGGAAAACAGTCACAACGAACGCTGTGTAACCAGTAACCAGTAACATAGCTCAAGCACGGCATTCGACTGATCGTGACTGTTTTCCCAAGATGGCGCCTGCCTAGAGACATATTCAATTAGCATGAAAACATATCCTAGAGTACGGTCGACTCAGTACACATGTGTTATTAACCCCTAGGTTCATTTTGCGCCGGAATTGTCCTATAAACCATGTAAAGCTAAAGGAAATAAACGTGGATTATGAATTAACCAAACAGTGTAATGTGTTTGTTTAGATGCCTGAATTGTTTTTGATGTGGCTGACTGCACAATAAATGAATATGTGTACTAAACAGCATGGGGTGAAATTCTGTACCATACTACCATTGCTGGCTGTTTTAACCTGTGTGGCCTAGGCCATCGCAGTTCAAAACTACTGCTGATAGAGATCACCTGTATCAGTCTGCTCCAACATCACACTTTTAGTTTCAAGTTCTAAAGCTATAGTGCATAGTTTTTGTCGCCCCCATGGGGAATTCTAAGCAATGACAACAACCCTGTTGGCGTATGGATCCACATGAAGCAAGTCTTCGGTGATCGTGCACCCCTCCTCCACACAGTTGCTTGTAGCGTTTAACCCTTCAAATCATGGACACGGAGGATTTAAAAAAACATGATGAACTCTTCAAGAAGAGGTCAATATCTTGTAATTGTTATGTCCTCCAAAGCTGAACGCTGCTGTTGTCCTTTCTCAGCGGTGACATAAAACAAAAAAAGAAAAAGCTTCTGCGCACAAAAGTCGCCGGACTACACCATTTTGTAAACACATCCGTACTGAGAAATACAGAGAGAGTTTTGTTGAGCTGATATGTCTCCTTGCAAATGCAAATCTCTGTGACCTCCTGAAGAGGAAACCACCAGATCAGCACATCTGTCAGGACTGGCCAACAATGAAGCCAAGAAAAAAAGTGTTTAACTGGTGAAAGAACAACATTTATCCAGGGTGTGCCATTTCAGAAGCTCACTGTTGACCTCACTTTGCTCTCCGCAGTTGATCTCATTAATGAATAACTTTCCGACTTTCCGAAGCAACGATAATTGAGGATGTTAACCTGTAAAACATACAGTTTTCATTCATGTTGAGCAAATATGTTCTCTTTTGAGGGTATAATATATCTGTGTTGTAAAGCTTTATAGAGTGCACGCGTGGCAGTCAACGGGCTGCCTTATCACATAAACAGCTGTGGAAAACTACAGCACACTGACCAATCCTGACCTGTGTGGAGGAGGTGCCACTGTGGATGGCAATGACATTGAAATGGAGAATGATGGCACGAGTGTGGAAAAGAGGAGTGCCAGAGACATTATTTAACAAACACCCATGAAGTCACGCGTCCTTCGTGCAGCTTTAGTTTGTTTTTTGCCTGGTTGAAAAATGGCCAGACAGTAGTCTTAAGGTCAAGCCTTTGGCTGGTCTTTATCCTTCTCCAACATCACACTTGCTTTGTCTTAAAGGGGAACACAGATTTCACACATCCATGTCTGTTTACAGGTCCAACTGCACAGGTGAATACATTTATATAAAGCCTTTTGTGGCTATACAAGTAGAAAAAGCTGCTCCAGAAGCACAAACCCTCCTCGCACAAAAGCACAAACCCTCCTCTCCATCTCCTCCCTTTATAAAGACTTGTGGGCAATAAACCCCCAAAACTGGAAGTGCAATAACATTATGTATATAGTGCCACCTCATCGTGGTTATTTATCTCGATTGTTATATTTTGCTTAAATTTCTATTTTGTTGTTATTTCATATTTTACTATTTAAATTTTATATGTTGTCTGTGATTTAACTGCCATATTGAGAGCTGCTAAACTGTGTTTCAATAAAGATCTATTCTATTCTATGTTCATGAAGTTTGTGTGTGTGAAATGTGTTTCTGAGCATTTAAAGATCAGTTTGTTTTGCAATGGAGAGCATGGAATCCCAATACCTGTTGAGTGGTGGAATAGAGGTAAATGCAAGGTATGTTTACCTTGTTCATCATGTTAGTTTAGCATGTCAGCATGCTAAGGGAAATTGTTGGGTCTTTGTAAATTATAGTGTGGTCTAGACAATAGACAGTAAAAGAATGGACACAGCGACGCCATATACTTCAACGGAGACCAGTGAAGTCACTTTTCGCTTGACGACGTAAATGTGACGTGAGCAACCGGTCTGAAAGTTGGAAGTCTTCTGGTAGCTGTGCCAAGAGAAATCTCAATCATTCCCAATCTTGCAGAGACGGAGTGTAGGTATATGTAAGGAGATATCATAACATAGGCACAGGCTAATTATTGCTAACTAAAATGCTAGTTAACATTAGTAATTAAACTTAAACAGCTAATGTAAGTCGAAACTGCCTGTGAGCTTTTCCTGACTATGCGGTAATTTCTCTACTGTGCTACAGAAAGTCGCGTGGTTATGACACAATCTTTAGCCTATTTTTTACAAAAACGTCTGCAGTTCATAAACACTGTTGCACGTTGGCATTCATCAAACGAAATAAATAGTTGTATTTCACTCTTAAGCGTGATTTTTGCCTCTGCGTTAAATCTACGCCGTGTTAACGTTCATAGGTACGTGGAGACACGGACCCTACGCCGGACCCTACGCCGGACCCTACGCTGTAGCCTGACGTGCACCTCTCGAATTACACGTCACTCGGTCATGGCTTGTTAGCGTTGCATTTCCCCCTACTCATTTCCTGGTTCTCCTTCTCCATAAACAACATGAAATCATGGAGAGGGTTAACTTTTCCTGCTACAGATTTCCCACCGTGATCAGAAAGCACAGGGGAGACACTTTGTTTCTCTCACTATGACTCTAGAGTGCTACTCACTCGAAGCTAATTGCCGTCACTCCCTTACTTGCTCTACCACACACTCCCCACACACACACATGCCCTGCAAGAGATCGACGCACACACGAACGCACAAGTATAAATTTCAGACCACTCACGCTCTGAGTGGAGTCTCCGCACAACCAAAAATTAAGCTTTACTTTTGTCAAGTACAAAGTCACAGAACACACCTCTGGAAGTGGCTGCAAGCAAGCAAGACACAGAAGGACCAAGTGATGCACTGTCGTTAGCACACCAAGCTAACGTTAATGTTATTTCCCAACATGTAACTTTGAGAGGAGAGAACACACATTTACCTGATTGCTTTCCACTCTCATGGTGTTATTTTCTCTCTTTTCGGGACCAGAACGATAGTTCCACATCAGCCTCTCATTGAAGTTATACACAATGGGGAGACGTACATTTACAGACTGCTTAATCAGGTACATAAAATAGCCTGGCTTTCTGAACTGCAGACATGTAGGTGATTAACTGTTCTCCGGTCTTTGTGTTCTTTCATAACATATGCTCCTCTGAAGGAGGTCCTGCTACTATCCATGCTGTCTGTTTAATTGATAAAGCATGTCCCAGTGTTTATTTATGATGCAGTTGTGTCTGCAGTAATGAGCTCACAGACCCCTGGGGGAGAAAATGCAGGCACAATGAAAAGAACAGGTGTGTTGGGAATCCTCCAGCACGGACTTCTTAAGCATACTTCTTACTAGCTGCTTAACCACTCCAAAGGAGCCAGGAGTGTGTACACACACAAACACACAGCAGGGATCACTTAAGTGCATTTAATATTGAAACACTACTCGGTTCAAAGACGAATGCCCTGTTCTCATGTGATTAACAGGTAGGAGTAACGAATCTTGTGTGTTAACATAACCTAGGGCTGGGCGATATGAAGAAAATCAAATATCACGATATTTCTGACCATAAACCTCAATGTCGATATTGCGACGATATTGTAGGGTTTACAGTTCGAGCTATGACAAAATATTGTCACAATGAGATTATAGCAAAATATTAATTAGTAATGTGGATGTAATGATTAAATGAGTAAAGGTAAATAATAAAACAACTACAACAGTCTGATACGTTTAGAAAATTAGATCACTTTACTGCAATGCAGCCTTTAAAACAAGGACAAAACTTGTGTCATATGACGATATCAAAAATGTAAGACAATATCAATATAATATATTACCCAGCCCGTACATAACCATACAGAAACTCTTCTCCCCTGTAATGTGGTCTGAAATGGCTCAACAGATATTCGCCTCAGGTGAACATTCAAGTAGGCTGAACAATAAATGATGAACTGTTCGGTCATCAACATGAACCCTTCCTACACCTGACTTGACTAACCTCTAAATCTACAGATTACAATTAAGGTGAAAAACATGGCTACTGTTCCAGAAACATTACATTTGCCCTCAACTATCCACCAACACTAGCTTTGTGTCGCGGCACCGCACAATTGTGTTCCTATTGGTCGCCAGGCTGAGGTGGGTGTGGCTTACTTGCGTCACCGCTGGTGCAGAGTTGACTAAAGTGGAAATTGAGGAGACTGTGAGACAGTCGGAGGAGAAATGACACGTGGTTCTGTGTGTTGTGAGATTAAATGGTCAAATCCCCCATTTTGCCCATCAAGTTGTGTTAATGTTTTTTGTCTGCGCGGTGTGTGGCAGCTGATCAACGCTGCACCAAGGACTAAGCTGGGATATGACGGAGCGAAGAAACGACGAGGCAAGCATGAAAGGTAAGCCCACTCATTTTACCTGTGGCCTGGCAAAAGCAAGTGTTTAGCTCTTGTAGATTCAAATGCACGAGTAAACCAATCTCTTGAAGCCCTAGACACGTAACGATAATATCACCTTTTCCCAGCGTGTGGTTATCCCGTGACATTTGTAATAAAGTTAAAAAGAGAAAAAGACCCTGCAGTTGTTAATTCATGCCGCATTTTATACGTCAACCCATTCTCCGAAAACAACATTTTGCTGATTATGATAGTCTTAGTTTTAAAGTTATAGTGCGTAGTTTCTGTCGCCCCCATGAGGAATTCTATGTAATGACAACAAAACTGTTGCCGCGTCCACATGATACAAGCCTTCCGTGGCCGCGCACTGTAAATGTAACGGACGTTCATTACTATAAAAAAAGTTACACACTAAAGCTTTAACATCAGAGAATTAGCATGATAAAATGCTCGTCTAATCTCTGAATTCCCACTGTATCAAAAGAATAACAACCACATCATCCATGTTGAAGAAGTGGCCCTGTGTTGGATCTGTTTCCTTTGCACACAGCCCCTCTGGCTAGCAGCATGTTTCTCACATGCTCTTCACGCTCAACTCATCCAATAAATCTGTGCAGCAATGGTAGACATCTGGAAAATCTGGCACCCTCTCTGTCCATGAAAAGCTGCGCTCCGTCTTTAACTGCCCACAATACAACACAGGTGGTCTTTATTGTTCCTTTCACTCGTTAGAATTCCCACTTCTTCATCTTTGTTTCATAGACTTTTTCAGCCAAAACATGAACATTGTGATAGCAGATGGGTAAATAGTAAAAATAGACGGCACTGGCACTCGTAGCCTACAGTGGAAACACTATATATGGATTTTAACACTGTAGGTTCCTTAAATTATCTCAGATGAGATGGAGCTAACACCGATTCATATTCTGTGCTATGTTGTTTGATAGAGCAAAGTAAACATATCTTTATCAAGAACGGAGGATGAGAAAGAGGTTTTTCTTGTGGGAGGATACAATTGGACGGAGCTACAACGATGAGGTCCCAGAGCACACTACAGTTTTCACTGGAAATGCTTTCTACTAAAGAAATAGTCTGAGATAATGCTTTTGGATAAATATATGGTTCTAAAAATATTTCAAATGTCATTTTTTTCAGTACTGTGAGCAACACAAGTTCAAGTAACCTCATTGTATTGTGGCATAAGCAGAAATCGCAGAGACAGGTATCTCAAAACCTGGCCAAATAAAACCAAAACTACCTGCATGGACCGATACTACACGAGAGAAGTGAGAAAATGTAGCCTGCAAACCAGACAAATATACAAGCTCATGTTTCATTTGCTCCCCCACCTCCTGTTCGGCAGATTTCCAGCCGACCAGGCCATAGGCGGACCGATCATTTATCTCACATGGGATGGGTTTAAGATGATAACTTACAGGGGGGGGAAACGTAGGTCCGATCAGTGCAAAGCACCAGACTCAAGAAACTCAGGTCAAACTAGGCAGTGCTGATCGAATATGTGCCTAAATGTTTTTTTTGTCTATTTCTCTCCTCACTTTCAGACATATTACATTAATTTTACCGGTTAATTTTCGTTCCTACCCTCACCTATGGTCATGAAGGCTGGGTCATGACTGAAAGAACAAGATCCAGGGTACAAGCGGCTGGAATGGGTTTCCTCAGGAGGGTGGCTGGCGTCTCCCTTAGAGATAGGGTGAGAAGCTCAGTCATCCGTGAGGAACTCGGAGTAGAGCCGCTGCTCCTTTGCGTCGAAAGAAGCCAGTTGAGGTGGTTTGGGCCACTGGTAAGGATGCTCACGCCCTATTCTTCGGGACTCGTACATGGGGGTACCTACATGTAAATGGCAACCCGTTCTCACTCCCAACTCGTAAAATACGGACGCTTGGACAGTGCCTCTCAGCATCAGATACAACGCAAAAATCACTCTTCAGCGTCTGTATGGAACGCACCGGGTAGAGCAGCAATTCCGCAGCGCTTTAAGATGACGTAGTATTAAGAGCGACAATGGTAGCAAGTAGTAAAATTGAGTAAATTCCAGGCACGTCCACCTGGGAGGAGGCCTCGGCGAAGACCCAGGACTAGGTGGAGAGATTATATCTCCATCCTGGCCTGGGAACGCCATCGGGATCTCCCAGTCGGAGCTGGTTAATGTGGCTCGGGAAAGGGAGATTTGGGGTCCCCTGCTGGAGCTGCTGGTCCTGCAACCCAACCCCGGATAAGTGGGTGGGTGGATGGATGAATGGATGGATGGATGGATGGATGGATATTTTAGTGTACTATTTAGCTGTAATTTAAGAAAGTTTAAGGAAGTTTGCGACCAGGCAGGCATTTTTTCCTGCTTGAAAACGGATAAAGCACCGCCCCCAACTGGCACAGAGATACGTCACACGTTTCGTTGCTCTGATGGTTGTAGGTCTATCATATTGCGTCCATAAGCATTTTGGTCTGCACCCCCCTTGGAAATCGAAAATGAACTATGAGGTTTTAGACTAGAGCTGGGCAATATATCGATATCATATCAATATCGTGATATGACACTAGATATCGGTTTGTCAAATCAAGTTGTTGCATAATATGTTGACTTTTCAGGTTAAAGCAAAATGGGTTTTCTTACAAACCGTTCTCACCAAAACCCACAATACACAGCTTCTTTTCCATGATTAAACTGAGTAAATTATGGAAATAGAAGTCTACCCTCCACATGTCATTTTGCTGAAAAGAAAAACAGTATCTTTGGTTTCTGAACTGTTCAGAATAAAGTGAGAGAGCAAAAGAGAAAAAGGACAGAGTCAGCGGAGGACAGTGTTTTATGGCCTCTCTGACAGGGCTCACTGCTGAGGGAATAGCTTTGATAAAGAGCAGGGACACCCTTTATCCAGTAAGGCTACTTACAGAGACCTTTCTGAGGAACTGGAAACGCTTAATACACATGATATCTCTCATTTAAGAGCCGGTTAAATGACAATAGCCGGGCCTCCGAACCTTCACAGAAAGAGAACAAAACGTCTCACAGGAAGTTCTTTTATTGAATCGAGTGCCTGAAAAACTGCCTGCATCACGTTGTAGTTGTCTGGATTTGACAGAGCCCAAATGAAAACATGCAGAATGTATTATAAAATCACTTAGTTTTCATTTGAGATGCTTTTAGAGCTAAACAGGCAGATGTGCATAGCAACAAGTGGCTTTCATAATACTGGATTGAGTCTTTGTGGTCACTAGGATCACAGACGGAACATTTACACACAGAGATTTTCATCTTCTGCGTGACTTCAGTGGGACCTGCCAGCACTACAGCTAATCACTATCAGGACATGGCTCTGACTCTGCCGGCCTCTGAATACTGAGGGATATTCAACAGTCAGAGTCTGAAGAGAAACATGAAAGGAACACCGTTTTTCTTCTTCGCGTCTTTAGTTAATGTGCACATGTAGGCTATACACAAACCTGTAAGAGGATGTAAGAAAATTACAACATTGCTTGTTTGGTTGACATGGCAGGCATTTGACACAGCGCCAATGGCAAAGCATATGAGTCAGACTCTTATCTTTTTCATTCTACAACCAAGGGATTTATCGTTCGATTTAAAAAATGTTCGATTTGATTGACTTTTGATTTATCAAAATAATGTGTACTAGAAAATGTGTGGAGATGTTAGAACCCGCTAGCTGGGTGAGACCAGTTGGTCAGGGTCCATGGTCTTATCTCAGCAGCCCTTTGGTAGTTTACCTGTGGTACTGATGTCTCACCTTTTTGCCATTTTTAACACATTCTCACTACCATCGCATAAAATACGGATGCTTGGCCATGTGCCTTTGCCGTTGTTATTGATGCTCCTTTAGCGTCATATCTAAATGTGCTTTATATAAACACGCTCGTTCACTTTGGACGCTCTGGGTCGGGAAGTACGTTTAACTGGCATGCGGCACAAGAACAGGAGAGTTAGGTTTAGGGAAAGATCGTGGGTGGGCTTATAAAAGGTACGTTTCCGTGACACGTGGGACAAGAACTGGACAGTTGGGTTTGGGAAAAGAAGAACAGGACAGTTGGGTTTAGGAAAAGATTGTGGGTGGGGTTATGAAATGAACGTTTCTGTGACACACAGGACAAGAACGGGACATGATCCCCGGTCTCCGGGGTGAAAGTCCTGTGTTGTTTAACCCATCCACCACCCCAACCAGCCTCCCTACGTGGCATTTCTGGCTTTCATACTACTTCCTACTGTTGTCCCTCTTAATACTACGTCATCTTAAAGCACTGTGGACCTGCTGCTCTACCCGGTGCGTTCCATACAGACGCTGAAGGGTGATTTTTGCGTCGTATCTGACGCTGAGAGGCACTGTCCAAGTGTCCGTATTTTATGAGTTGGGAGTGAGAACGGGTTGCCATTTACATGTAGGTACCCCCATGTACGAGTCCCGAAGAATAGGGTGTGGTCCCCATGGTTCCACACTGCAAAAGACCAAGAGTCTGGGTCTGCCGAGGTTTCTTCCTAAAAGGGAGTTTTTCCTCGCCACTGTCGCAATAGCCACTGCTAATGCTTGCTCTTGGGGGAACTATTGGAATTGTTGGGGCTTTGTAAATTATAGAGTGTGGTCTAGACCTACTCTATCTGTAAAGTGTCTCGAGATAACTCTTGTTATGATCTGATACTCTAAATAAAATTGAATTGAATTGAAAATCTTACCAAATACATTCATCTAATTTCTAGTCAAAATATCTAACAATATAGGACACAATCCCCTAACAAGAAATATATCAGTGAAATAAAGGGACTTGTTTTTAGATGATGCATCTTAAATATCTTGGAAGTTGAAAGAGTCTTGAAAACAAGCTTTTTTGATATCTCAAAAGATTTTTAAGCTGCTGTGTTATTTGTAAAAGATGGATCGTCTTGTTTGAAGATCATATCTTATTGCAAGAAATCTTACCAAGTGAAATTTCAATCGTTCCACTGGCAGATTCTTTCACTTATTACAAGCAAAAAACACCTTGTAATCATTGTTTTGTTACTTATTTTTGAAGTGGCTTTTTTTTTTTTCCCAGTGCAGAGGTCATTGCCTTTCACAGCTGCCCAGAGGCAGCCAATATGGGCCAATATAGTATTTTATATACTGTTTGGGCGGTTGTGGTGTTTTATAAAATCTTAGTTTGAAAAGTCACTTGTAACTAAAGCTTTCAGATATATGTAGAGCAGTAAAAAGTACAATCTTTACCTCTGAGATGTAGTGGATTAGGGTTAGGGTTAAGGTTGGTATAAAGTAGCATAAAATTGAGATACTCAAGTACAGTACAAGAACCTCAGTCACATAATACACCTTGCAGTGCAACCTGGACACATCGTCAGTGATGGATCTGGGGTCATCAGGTGTTTCGGGTCTTATCATCAGACACCCTCACCCGGGTGACCCAGACGGGTTTGATCAGGCTCCGCTTCTGTCCGGGTAACTTGCTTTGACACTCGTCACCCCTCTAAATCCAGAGCCAATGAGAAGCCTTTTGTGGCTTCCAAGATATTCTTGATAAATCTTAGTCTCTGCAGTCCACAGATCCCTAAGAGTCCCAGGACCCCGTGTAGCTAACTTCGACTGGTTCACAGCTGGCCTTCCAACCCTGCCTCCAACACTCTGCTACCGGAGATGCATATTTGGCTCTGTTCCTCTCTTGAGCCTCTTCTATCCTTCCTTCCCAGGGGACTGTTAACTGTAGCAACACCACTTGCTTGGTTACCTCGGACATCAAGACCATATCAAATTTTCAAGATCAAATTTGTACTTAAGTACAGTACTTGAGTAAATGTACTAAGTTACATTCCACCACTGCATGTCACCCTCTTAAAATTGGCATAGACAATGTGAGTTGTGAGCAGTCTAAATTAAGATTATTTTTCTTTTCCAGATTGATTCATTTGAAGGAGGGATATTTTCCAAGGAAGTGTGTGAAATAAATCTTACTTTTACTTTGTCTTGTGAAATTAAAATCTGACAAATGTTTAAATGTGGTTCTGTGAGATGATACAGTGCTGTTGTGGATAGCATATATAGTGATTGAAAGTAGAGGCAGCTCTGACAGAGTAGCAACAGCACTAGCCAGTGGACAGATCTGTAAACACATGGATGGGAACACAATGGAAAAAAATGCACCCTGATGAGTTGCTTGCTGGCAAGCAGCCAAACAAAACTGATCATATTTTATATTTGAGAAGGACCTGTGCATGTGCTCCGACAAGGTAAGGGAATGTTTAAAATCTGAAAATTCCTGTTTATTACACAATCTAGGTGGTTTGCCAGATACTGGGCTTATCTTTCAACAAGTTGCAGCTAAGACACTTTTTGTTACAAAGACAGATCCATGAGACTCTGGGTAACAAATTCTAGTTTTTACATTTTTTTCTAAGCTAACCCTGGTTGGAAAAATGTCGTATCAAATATAAATGCTTACATGACAGGCATTGACATGACATGGCATTGTGTATTTAATTCCCCCCCCCCCCACACTTTACAGATTTGGCAGATAAATGATGAGCGTAAAAAAGGGAATTTCATACGTACATTAAGACAGTAACGTAAAGCAATCCACACAGGGACAAAGTGCGAAACTGCTACTGACGATGTGAAGACCAAAAGGATTACACTTATTTTTGATTTTGAAATGTTACTAGAAAACTCTCTCACAGCCACACACACACACACACACACACACACACACACACACAGCTGTGTGGACGGCTAATGCCGGTTGCTGGGCTGAGGGTGGCCGGTTGGAAAATACTACCATATTGCCCAACCCTACAAGCAAATTTTTTATTTCAAATGACACACTGAGCTACTTTTTCCTTCTCTTTCTCTCCATCTGTGTGCACTCATGTCCCTTTACTGCATGTTACTAACTTAGAGTCCTAACTTAGAGTCCTTATGCCTTCTCGCAGATTTCCTTGGATTGTGGTGGCAGCTGGATCGTTTTTGGCAGCTGCTGCCGTGGTCCTGCTCCACACCCTGCTACGCCCTGCACTGATACTACTATTATTTCATAGTTCTATTATCTTTATTGGTACTATAATTGCCACTGCGGATCATGCCACATTCTATAATTATTATGAAATCATATGAGTCACATAAATCCTAGAGTGTGGTCTAGACCTACTCTATCTGTAAAGTGTCCTGGGATAGCTTCTGTTATGATATGACACTATAAATAAAATTATATTAATTGAATTAATTATTTGTTTTTGTAAAAAAACAAAACACAAACAGCAGTGTCAGGTTCAGGTGGTTGATTAACATTTAGACTTTGCCATATGGATAATTGCAGTCAGATGCACAAAAAAAGGGCAAAATGTGAATCAGACCTTGAGATGGGGAAGAAGGCAGTTGCAAGTGATGCACAACTGCTGTTGCTATCAGCGGGCGCAATCTATTCTTTGTGAATCTATCCAATGTGAAACAGTGTTTCAGCTGGTAATGTTTAATGTCACAGCAAAAAAAAAAATACACAATAGGGTGCAACTTCAACTCGCGCTGGACCTGTTCAGAGAATCCAGTCTGTAGTGTAGTTTATACACTAAACTGATAAACCAGAGAGCTGAATATTATGGTATTCAGTTTGGTTTAACAAAGATAAGATTAAGGGGAAAGAGTTATAAGAATGATGAGCGAGGACCAGCTGACCCCTCCCCAATCTTTCATCCCGTCTAGACAGCACCTCCTTATCAGCTCTAGGAGCTCTCATCAGACATCAGTCTCCCTTTCCTTGTTACTGTCCAGTCCTCAGGCAGAGCTGAGGAAGACATATATATATATACAGTTATATTTTTTATTTATTTTCTCAAGTGCTTTATGATATCTCTGTTTTTTTGTATTATACTTCATTGTTGTTGGTTGTGTTGTCCTTGGTTTTTATCTTCTATTTTTCTGGAAGCACTTTGTAACCTTGTTAAGAAAAGTGCTATAGAAATGAAGTTTGTTATTATTATAAAATAGTCCCAGACAAATGCAGTATATCTTCCTGTTTGAGTGACTAAAAACTACATTACCCCAGGTGTTCATCAAACCAAAGGATCAATGGACAGGATAGGAAAGTTTTAATGGGACTAGTTGACAATGAAAACTAATTTGCTCTAATTTGCAAAAAATATATAATGTTTTAATTATAGGCAACGTTTCGGTATTAGACCAACGTTGCCTATCATTAAAACATTATATATTTTTTGCAAGTTAGACAGTGTGCGGGAGTTTTCTTTGCAACTTTTTGACCTGCTTGTCCCCATCCAACACACCTGTCTCAGGTAGATGTGCGAAGTATTTTTCTGTACTAGTTGACAATAAGAACAATATAAAATAACACCAGCCTGTTGCGGCCACCATGACAAAAAAAAATCACAACATCTGTACACAGAACGACCTGCCAGATCAGTCATGTTATAAGTTTCTCAATGCTCTAAGCTAGATGATGGATCTTTTTCTTGTTTTAACACGGCCCTGGGCTGTATGACAGTACCTGTTGTTTTGGCCTGCTTCTGCTTCCCTCTTTCAGGTCATCTCTGACTGTTGGCCCCTACCACCTCAATAAGGGATTGGCCTAGCCTGTTCTGAAGTCTAAATAAGCTGGTTTGCTTCCAAGATGACTCACTCTCCTCCCTTGTGGTAAGCTGGTGCCTTTTCAGCATCTTTTCATTTGATTGTGTTTAGTTTGTTCATGTCACATGTAGTCGACGGGAGGACAACACAAGGGTTAAGTTTAGGCACCAAAACAACTAGTTACATTTATGAAAAAGTTGTGGTTTGGATTAAAAACAGTCCCAAGGAACATGCATTTCCTGTGTGAAAGTCTTTTGTTTTCCCCGGGAAACGAACTCTGCTCCCCGGTTTGAAAGCGGTGTGTTTTATGATCCACCCATCTACCCAGACCTCCTCCCTACGTGGTCATTGTGATGCATACAGTAAAAAAAAACATGGAATACATACAAAAATGGTTCATGAGAACAGCCTGAATTAACAGACATGATATAATTGCTGATATTCTTTTTAAAATGTGGTTCTGGATACAACTAGCAGGAACTACCACAGATCAGGTCTTGAGTACTTTACTAAGTCTTTATATCAACCATTCAAGATGAAGTCAAAATAAAACTTTACAGGTGTTTAGTTGAGATCAAGCGAAGGGCGAGTTCGAAGATGGGTGTGGTTCATGCAAGGCCCCGGAAGTAGGGGGGTGGGAAGTAGGGAAGGGGGCCCCCTACTTTACTCCCCTGTCTGAATTTGGTGTTGCGGTTGGTGTGATCCCATCGAAAGACGAAAGTCTCAAGGGCTTTGCTTATTTTGAGTTGTACTGTCCATATTTTTTTTCAAATTATGCTGTTATGGCCAGAACAATTGTGAAATGATGAGAAGGTTTTGCAATATAACAAGATCAAGTGATATGTTGTAATCACACAAAAGGTTTCTTGGAAAAACAGAATAATTTGGCATCTAGAAAAATATGTCATAGCATGTTAAATGTATCTTATGAATCTTGAAAACAGGACGCTTCTTAAAATAAGGAGAAGCTGAGCAGAATGCCATGGTGGCCTTCTTCTTTAAAGCTGAGCTACTTTTGGTCGAAACGTGAGAGTTTATTATGGTTTACATGCTGTATAACCATTGTTTCAAGCATTCAAATGACTGCATTTCAACATGTTGTACAGGACTACTCCTGGACATATGCCACAAAAGCTGCACAAAAGCAGTTAAAGGTGAAATGCCACTTCAGTGAGCCGTTCAGAGGAAAGGTGTATAACCACATAAGGCAGAAATATGTAGTTAAATAGAGGCAATGTAAATGTGAGAGCACCCAGAGAGGTTGGCTATGAAAATGACTTTCAGCATACCATACAACATCCGCAGCAGGGCTTATAATCTATAAGTGTTGGATAATAAGTACTTTAATATTGATTTATTTTAAATTGATGCATTTGAACTCAGATCAAAGCGGTCAGTTAGTATTTGTACTGGTTCAGTAAACTTCTATTCATCGATGTTGACTTCCTGCCACTGAAATTCAAACATGAAGCGGGTGGCGTGAGTGTGGCTTGCCCGTCCACGCAGCTGACGCCTACCCGTTATGACCACCAGTGACTCAACTGGGAATAAGGCCCTCAAAGTGTGACACTGTAAAGGGATTTTCTCAAGCAGGGTTGAAGAGGCCAACATATCAAGGAGCCAGGGTGTGTGCCGGGCTCTTCATAAGCCATACATCTCAGACACTGACAGCGGGTAGAATGGGCTGTCAGATGCACTGGGAGTCATTGGTACTTCACTCTGCTAGCGCTTGAGTTTGCGATGCACATTGGTCCCCTCTCTTTGCCTGCTCTTCTAGCCTGGGTAAACCCTGACGGACTTCCAGCAAATTTGAGATTAGGCTACCGCTCTTCACTTTCTTCTAACAGACATGACAGCACAACAGAGAGGACACTACCCGCAGTAACATCACCTTATCTGTCATGGTGAAAAGCTGAAGAAGCAATTACTCATTTCACAAATTATATCAAAAGTAGAAGTCACATTCATATCCTGGTAGGGAGAACAAAGGGTGATGAAAATTGCTTGGAATTGGAAAATGGAAAATCCTGATGTCAGGAGACTGGAAATGAGTGTGTGCTAACAAACAAGGCAGCTGGCACAACCACCTTCTAGTGTTTTATTGGAAGCCCTTCAAGCCACCTACACATGATCCGTGTTAAAACCGCTCTGCGCTGGCTGTGCCATTGTTTTCCTATGGGGAGAGCGGTGGAGACATCTCGGGGGAAGCACTACCCTTGGAAATTTAGCGTTGCGCTGAAAGTTCAAATGATTTAAACTTGTATCTCCCTGTGCTGACCTTTCAACTTTTTGTTAAGATCTTCACCACACCGGATCAAGTGAAAAGTAAAAAAAAAAAAGTATCTGTAGGGTCTTTTCCAAAAAGTTGTCTTATAACAATCTGAGCCTGTCAGTGGCAAAAAAAAAAAAGCTCTTTTAGTGGACGTACATTTCTGGTGTGACCTCCAGTGCTAAAAAATGAAGCCAGTGCAGAAGTGCCAAAAACTGCATTTCATCGATTGGCCACTTAAGGCTGGCTCCAAAAGGGAGTCAATCCCCATAGACTCCCATGTTTAAATGGCCAACCTTACAGCAGAAATAAACATGTTTACAGCCTGGTACAAAAATGCTTTGGTCTCTATAGATGGGGTAAGGGGGTAATTTAATTAATTTTTTTAGAATTCACCCGTGTAAATTATATTCAGGCTTAAAGTTTTGTATAATAAAGGCCGTCACGCTTTGAGTGACAGTTGGCTGCCGTCGCAGGAAACAAGCATTGTTGCATGCTTCATTCAGCCTGCTTCAGCTTCCACCACGCTCCACCTCTTTGCCCATCTTTGGATTAGCTGACGTCAGGCACCGCCAAGATGGCGACGGTCGGAGCTACCAGGAAATGCCCACTTTGAGCCTCATTTTGGCTGGTTGTGAGCCCAAAATAGCCCTTAACAGTTTGCTCAGGGCAACACTGACAAATTGTCCCTCACAGTGAAGCATCTGGTGTGGTCAGAAGGCAGCAGGCTGCCCGTGTGATTTGTATAGTTTGCTGTCGCTTTATGAGGTGTGGTATAAGAATAAGAACACCATATAATGTATTCCTCAACCGTGTCCAACAGAAATGTGAGCTTACAAATCCTTTTTTTTTCTTGGATGGCACAAACCACATGTCCTAACTGTTTTGTATTTACGTTTTCTTAGTTGGAATCAGTGGAACAGCATTCTGGTCTTTTGTTGAAGTACATTTCTTCTCCTTCTCTTATCTAAATCAGACCCTGCTCAGTGGTTTTGATGTATTTTCTTAAGTGTTCATTACAAGGCACTGCAGCTCTGATAAGCCAGTGTACTCTGCAAACACATTGGGGTGATAACATCACTTAATGTTGATGTCACTCGCACACAATCATTGTCCATATTGAGTTAAAATCACTTGCAGTGTCAGCGCAAACGGTAACCACCTGAGAACTGCAAGACACCTCTGGAGCCGGTGTGTGAGCAGCAGAGGGCTGCAGGCGTTCAGACTCACACTGTGTACACAGTCCCACATTTCAAACAGTGGCTCACAAAAAAGAATTTCTTGTCAAAACACAAGGGTTTTGGAAAAGGAAACTGCCGGAAGTTCCACAAGTGTCTTCCCTTGCCAGAAGCTGTGTGTCAGATCTAAAACAGGCCTGTCTCTACAGAAACAAAGTTTACATGACCTAAGGAATTATCCTCTATATACTCTGCTTCAAGATGCAGTCAACCTACACTGTTTTTGTGGGCCGTTTAGGCTGTGATTGAAGCTTCATGTTGTCCTGCGCCTAAGGCCTGCCTAGGAAAAGTACAAAACATATGAAAAATATGTGGCTGCCTGCTGATTCCTCCACATCTTATCCTAATAATTTGTCTCTAGTAAAGAAGAATATATTTAAGATTTGAAGCAGATCCCTGATACTATTACAAAAGTAACTAGATGATCACATTTGGAGTAATTTGTCCTCTGAACCAGGTTTGACAAGTAACTCCATGTTGCATGATGATGAAGATCCAGCCATGATCCAAACTCCAAGTCTCCATTAAATGGGCTGTATTTATATATTAGCGATGTAAATCACACGTTTTTATCAAGATATTATATTGATTCTTTGCAAAACGAGCATATGGAAGTAGCCTATGAAACAACAGAAAGAAAGCAGCACCAGGGATTTGAATGTTATTGTAGTGTTTATTGACTTTTGGAGAGATTTAATGAACTTTAAAAACAGTGACAACGGAATTTGCTCTCCCCTTCTCGCGCACCAAATGCTGCTTCTCTCCCTCCGCCATCTTCACTCGCGCTGAGTTTTAAAGGTCCCATGGCATGAAAATTTCACTTTATGAGATTTTTTAATATTAATATGAGTTCCCCCAGCCTGACTATGGTCTCCCAGTGGCTAGAAATGGCGACAGGTGTAAACCGAGCCCTGGGTATCCTGCTCTGCCTTTGAGAAAATGAAAGCTCAGATGGGCCGATCTGGAATCTTCTCCTTATGAGCTCATAAGGAGGAAGGTTACCTCACCTTTCTCTGCTTTGCCCGCCCAGAGAATTTGGCCCACCCATGAGAGAGAGACATCATGGCTTTCAAACGAGCAAAGTGGTAGTTGGTCAAGGCCACGCCCCCACCCTCCATCTTGCCCCCCCCCTCTCTCCTCCTCAATAGCATTTAAAGCTACAGACACAGAAATGGCACATACTAAGGAAAGCTCATTGTGGGACTGGCTCTAGTGGCTGTAATTCTGCACCAAGGCTGAATTTCGGGAAAGAGACTTCAGATACAGTATTAGGGGACCACTAAGGTCTATATAAAAGAGACTTCAGATACAGTATTAGGAGACCACTAAGGTCTATATAAAAGAGACTTCAGATACAGTATTAGGAGACCACTAAGGTCTATATAAAAGCATCCAAAGAGCACCATGTCATGGGACCTTTAAATGCCACCAGATACCACCAACATTACCTTGCTGACTATTGGCTGATTGAGTTTAGCCTTCGGGAGGGGCGAAAGTGTGCGTGCCATTCAGAACACAAGACAAAATAAGAGTTTTCTTGCAAAACGTACTTACGCTATGCTCAATTTGTTTTGGTGCCTAAACTTAACTTTTGTCGCCGCTCACTTTTTCTAGGCTAAACTCAACTGCCATGGCCCCTGATAGTGCCATCATCTGGCAGCGCCTGTACCAGCCTCACCGTCACCTACAACTACCAACTTCATACGAATTGGTGTGCGTCCATTTTCATACTACATCGTAGTTCCCACAGCCCAATGGTCCCACAGCCCTATGTTCCCACAGCCCAATGGTCCCACATTTCTAAGAATTCTTTTTTCACTGAAAATTAGGCCCTATGTTCCCACAGCCCTATGTTCCTACATTTCTAAGATTTTTCCTAAAATTAGGCCCTATGTTCCCACATTTCTAGGACATTTTCAAAATCAGGTCTTGTGCTCCTACATTTCCCTTCAATTTAAGCCCTATCCTCCCACAACAGTTTTTAGGGTTAGGGTTAGGGGGATGAAATCTAATACAAATTTATGAAAAAGGAAATGTGGGAACATAGGGCCTAATTTTGGAAAAGAAATCTTAGAAATGTGGGAACATAGAGCTGTGGGAACATAAGCACACTCCCCATCATAGCAACCCGTTCATGAGAATGCGTTGAGCAAACAATGATTAGCAGGATAATCCAATCTTTTTAAAAGTAATGCACAATACAGAGATGAAATACATCACCTCTTATGTCTTGATGTGCCCATATATTATGTTACTGTTCCTGTACTTCATGAAATCAAAATGTTCCCACTGAATATGTGTTCCCTAACCTGCCTCTGTTTCCATGAGTCAAGCCAGAGCCAGGTTACATGAGAGAAGAGGTTGGGAGCAGAATCGTCAGCACATGTAAACAGAGCCAGTGAAGCAGCCCGTCATTGGATCAGGATCCTCCTCCTCCTTGCAGAGCTGTGACACCAAGAAGAGTTGGCTGGCTGCCCGCCAAACATATCCACTACAAAGGACTCCTGAGTCAAACTTCTTTTCCTGTTTAGACAAGCGCCTGAGGTATGCAACATGGGTCCCAGGACCAAATGCGTCATGGTGAGAGTGCAGCCGTGGCGGGAATCAAACGAATATACTCTACAGTATAATAGTTTACAGTGTGTGAGTGGGATGGGGTGCATTGTCAAGAATAGCACTCCTCTCCTATTCTGTCTTTTCTGTAAAACTCTTACGTGTAACGTAGAGTTTAAAACAGCTCAGAGGAAGCCAGGGCAGTTTGAAGGTTCGGAAACATTTACATAACTTGCATAAAAGATTCACTTGAAACCACTGCAGTACTTTACTTAAGTGAGTAATTCAGTTCACATAAATCTGTTTTAAGAGGTTGCTCCTGCAAAATACATCTTCTGGGTACAAACCTAATCTTCCTGTAGGCTTAAAAAGGGGGTTTGTTAACAGTGTTTCATCCTTCATGGACAGAAGCAAGTGTCGGTCAGGTTAAATGTCATAGGTAAAGATTACATGGGTCGTTGGATAGGAATGGAGCATGTAAAAAAGATGACTTGATTTTCCAATCGAGAAGGGATTTGTGATGAAGGGTTGAGGACACGTAAACGAGACCGGGGTATAGTCTTGTGAGTGCTCCTTGGAAAGTTAGCTCCCTGCAGACAACAGAGAGGAGATGAGTAATGGGAGCTTGTCAGAAGCTCAGTCGGTTTCCCTCAAAGTCTGCTCAGCACAGCAACAGCATGAGAAAAAGGCAGGCGCCATTTGATAATTAACTACAAAATAAAACCTCACCCATTTCTGAGTTCCACAATATTCCAACGAGAGGGCCTGTCCAGCCTCCTGAACTAAACAGCTTACAGCTCTGTTTGTTTTGTATCCAGTTCGGGTTGAAGTTTGCGCTTCACGGAAAACTTTTCTTTGTCACTCTGTATAAACTCTGTGAAAGTGTAATGGTGAAACTTGTACTGCTGTCACACATTTCACAGAAGTAGAGAAGTCACAGGCGTCCAAGTCAACCAGGAAATAAAAATAATACAATTTAGCAATTGGAGACATGTCTGAGAGTCCCGGCAACGGGAGATCATTGTTTACATGATCCTGTTTAAATCCATCTCAAATAAAAATCATAACAGCTAGAGCGTTTATTCTGTTTGCAGCAGAAAGCTAAGGCTTCTGTCATTCGAGCCATTACATTCTACGCCATTACATTCTATGCCTGGGATGACATCACTATGTTACGTGACGTCCGGTGCAACACCATGTGACACCATTCTATTGCAGATAAAATTATCAAATCCCCTTTTACACTCATAAAAATGAGCATATCTCAAAAACTAAAACATTTACATTGTTGAAATATCTTTGTCGGATTTTTGAATTTATTAACGAGACAATGTCAATAATGTTAACAATTATTGTGGTTGATTGACTTAAAAAACCTTTAAGCTAAGGTTTTACTGATCTCAGGGGTATGAAGCATTTCATACTCCAAGAAACGATATCACAAAAAGTAGTTTGTGTTCAAAGGGTTAACACATTAAGCCACACATTCATTTCTGCAGCAATTTGTGTCTTTTCTGCATCACGTTACGGTGCAAATGTCGTTGTTTGTATAAAGGAAATTATAATAGGTTTTTGGGATTGGTTGCAATCCCCCCCCCCCCGATCCCCCCTGTAAATGATGCCTATGGTTGTGGGTTGACCTGCTGGTTGTGGACCCGCGCATCACTTGTGGAGTGCTTCTCGGTAGCAGTGTTAAAAATATGTGTTTAACCCTCTCTGTCTCCCGTTCGTCTCAGTTCTCACAACCCTCCCCCGCCCCCAACCCTTTTTTTTCCTCCTCTCTCCCCCTCTTAGTAGGACACCATGGAAGCTCAGCGGTTCACACCATCACCTCCTAACAAGAAGATCCTGGACTTAAACCCCGGGGGGGGGGGGTATGATGAAGCTCATCGTGCCTCACACCCACCCTGACCCCTGGGGTCCCAGGCGTCCCAGCCACACCAACACTCCGTGCGATCGCCGCCCCTTTTTCAACCCTCTCCTTGACGCTCATCCTCCCACTGAACACATTCCTTCCAAATTAAACTACTTTTTATTCTGAACTATGGGGCGGTTTTGTGAGTGACTCCCTTCTAAATCGAATCTGTGTAACGATAACATTATAGTCCGTTGTCCCTTCAGAAAATCCAAGTGCATCGGGTGGAAACTTCAATGTGGCATATGCTTATATAATTTGGGTTTATACACCATTTCTTATATTATGAGATATTGCAATAATATCATGGAGAACATTTTATTTGTTACTGTAACCACTGGTTCTGTATTTTTTTCATATCTGATGTATAACATAATTATGTGTATGTTTAGGGCTACTTTATTTTTATTTACACTCATCAGGAAACTTTTTAGCCCACGTACAACCTTGTCATAAGAAGCCATTAGTGACGCATTAGCAGCATAGGGTCATAATACATTCTCTCTACTTTATAGTATTTGAAATATTTCAATATTAAAAAAAAAATGCATGTTTATGTTTCTCCCAGTATGAGAGCTTTCATCCACAGAAATTCTTTCCAGTTAAATCATTACTCTGTTTAGTTTATTGTTCTTCTTTGGTAAAGTTTTGGTAACGTTGTGGTGACATGTGTGGGTGAGGTCAATTCAGAAGGCTATTAGAGGGGTAAACCATCACATTGGAAAATGTTCATTTCCATTAACTGAGGATATGACAGGATGAATATTCATCTTCATCACCGTTATCACCAGAGACAAGATCAAATGCCTGTGTTAACCTTCAGCATTTACAGGATCACTGAGCAGCAGGCATGCATAGCTAACAGCTGACCAGTGATCAGTGAGAGGGAAACTGACAGCAAGTGTCCAGACAATCAGTTTAGTGAGAACACAGGAAAGAATGCATTAACACTTAAAATAAAAAATTAAAATAAAAAAAAATAAAAAAAAAACATGTTAATGGAAGCTGTTTTGTTCATTTCACACCAAAACATTGTATACTGGACAATGCTGTATTATATTGTATAAAAGGCCCAAATAGTGAAGGTAATAAATGCGGAAGTTTGTCTAAAAACAAGCCATTTGGATCCATTTTGAGCAGATTACATCAGAGATTACTTTCTCTTATTTGTAGGAAGCTTTAGTGCGTAACTTTTTGATATTAATGAACGTCCGTTACATTCAATCCATTGCTAAATGAGTTGCTACAAAGCTAATTGAGACTATCAGCTCCACACAACTCTCTCTGTATTTCTCAGTATGACTATGTTCAGAAGATTGTGGCGTCCGGCTACTTTCGCGTGCAGAAGCTCGAGTAAAGATAATGACCTCTTCTGAAGAGTTCATCATGTTTTTTTAATCCTTGGTGTCATCATTGGCTACTAGCAACTGTGTGGAGGAGGGGAGGCTGTTCGTAATCACGGAAGGCTTGTATCATGTGGACACGCCAACAGTGGTGTTGTCATTACATAGAATTCCTCAAGGGGGCGACAGAAACTACACACTATAAGTTTAATACAATTCTGTGTATTTTTTTTTTCAAATTCAGTGTTTTCTTCTCCCTGACACTTGGTTATTGTTCAATTCGCTCTTTGGTTTGTTTAAACTGTGTACTTTTCCAATGCAAGACGTTTAGCAGAGAGGGAAGGCTCTGGGAATATAGTGTGTGTTTAGGTCTTTATATCCTGTTAATATCTTACATACGAATAAAAAAATAAAAATAATTTTCATTTAGTTTTCTTTACAGAAATGATTGAAATGCGTAGATATAGGCCAACAAAAGTTGTCTTGCCTTAAAATCAAGAATGCCTCGTGGCCCACCGTGAAGCTTTGGCAAGCCCTTGTGGGGGTCGGGACCCCCAGGTTGGGATCCAGTGCTCTAGAGCCAAGGACCCCTCAACTGAAAGAGAGACAGAGCAGGGACCCCCTACTACATGCATTGTATAATATAAAGTTGCATAATAAACTGGGCCTACAATAACGTGTAGGGTGGCCTAAAGCCTTTATACATAAATTTTTTGCATAGAATACTAAGCTATTAAAATAGCCTACTAATTGTTGGCATGATTTTATAATTAATGTTTTAATGTTCAAAATACATGTGGCACAGTGAATCCTCAGGATGAACTGTATCTGTGGATGGCTACCTTAGTGACTACCTTACCTATAGGCCAGTAAGCCTATCATCAATGGGAATTTATATTTGCTAATATATTGAATTCATGTGAAGACTTTTTAATGTTTTTTTAAAACTTTCAAAAATTAACAATAATTTGGAGGCCCCTCTGCATTAACTCTGAGGACCCCATAGGGGCTTCGGACCCCCTGTTGAAGATCTGTGCTCTAGATCTCCTTCTTTGGATCGAAGTATTTTTGGATGGACTAACAGACCTACAGACCATCATCACCATCCTTAAAGTGAGGCTAAGTAGCTAGTGAGGGGGGAAAAAACAAGCTTTTAAACAGACTCCTTCTGTCAGTTCATGAGAACAATTTTAATTACATAAATAAATCATAAATCTTCATCTCTTAGCATCCAAACAATTAGCAGCCGTCATCATGACACCAACGATGCTATCTGCAGTGAAAACAGGTGTGTGTGTGTGTGTGTGTTCAATTGGCTTCTCTCAACAGTACATTCCATCGCAGCGAAACAGCTTAACCACAATACAACTTCTGTTCTCCAGGTGAAACAAAGGAGGTTTGTGTCTGTCTGTTCGGTAGGCTGAACCGCCCCGCAGGCAAATACTTCACACATCTGACGCACTGTTATTGTTTATACAAGCATATACAAAATAGCTGCAGATATGAAGAAGAAAAAAACTGGCTGGTAGGACGGGGTTTGTAGCACAATGCTGATGCCAAAATATATACAAATATTTAATCAAAGAGCAAAAAGTAAATGTAAAGATTGCAAAGCCAATGTAGCATCTAGCATTAATATTAGCAACAAAACGTGCTCCAAGTTTGCCCGTTGAAGCCTTATTTGTAGGAATTAAGGTGGTAGCTCCCTGAGGTAGCTGCCAAGACCTGGATTTCATTCGCTGGGAGTGTCAGGGCAGTTGATCAGACCTGAATTCACTTGCTTGTGATGCTGAGACGTCCTAATGACGCTCACACACACAGAAGGAAGGAAGGAGAAGTTAATCCACCTCTTTATTTTCCTGGGAAAAGGTCCCGCAGAAGGTCTCTTCCTACCACTGCCATTACCAAGAGCCCTGTGGATTATTTGTTCTGTTGCCATTGGCAACAAGTATTCACCACACACAAAAAAAAAGAACATTGTTTCATCATCGCCTTCCACAATAACCCAATTGTGGCTACATTAAAGCCCAGTTCAGACCAAAAATTTGCGACGAGACAAGTTGAAACTTGTAACTTCTTGCAACGAGCTGGTCTGCAGTATTCTGAAAGCTGCCAGTTTACACCAACACCACGAGATGAGGCGGTGTATCATGGGGTCAGCCCTATGTTCCCACAGCCCTATGTTCCCGCAGTTCTAAGATTATTCTTAAAATTAGGCCCTATGTTAGGGTTAGGGTTACATTCCATCTGTAGTCCATTGCTACTGGATAATAGGTTGGGTGTAATTGGCTACCAAATTGGGAGAAAGGGGGATCAAATCTGATACAAATTTATAAAAAGTTCATGTGGGAACATAGGGACTAATTTTGGAAAAAAATCTTAGAAATGTGGGAACTGTGGGAAGATAGGGTCTAATTTTGAGAAATGTGGGAACATAGGGCTGTGGGGACATAGGCACGCTCCCTGTATCATCTCCATAACAACGCCTCTCTGTACTTCCGTCCTAACTTCCGACTTCCAGGCTTTTTGTTGCTAAATATAGCATTTGTTTATCTAAATATGAATGTGGATAACACATTACATTACATTACATTTCAAGTGATGAATCGGCAAAAACACGTTTTATTTCTTTGATTCTCTACTTGTATTCTGGGCGGTCGTTGAGGCTCCGTCTTAAACTCTGCCATTTCGACCAGCTGTTTGTAACATAAAAATAGAATATAGATAATTTTATTTCTATAGTTTTAATTGACTTTACCAGCTGACTTCTCTATTGGCTGTTGAAACAGGAGACGTCTCTTACATTCTAAAACCAGCCTCTGGAGACTTGACCAGCTGACTTCTCTATTGGCTGTTGAAACAGGAGACGTCTCTTACGTTCTAAAACCAGCCTCTGGAGACTTGACCAGCTGACTTCTCTATTGGCTGTTGAAACAGGTGACATCTCTTACATTCTAAAACCAGCCTCTGGAGACTGGACCAGCTGACTTCTCTATTGGCTGTTGAAACAGGTGACGTCTCTCATGTTCTAAAACCAGCCTCTGTGACTTGACCAGCTGAGTCACAGCGACGCCATCAGCTGGTTTGAGTCGAGCTGAGACGGGCCGGTTCAGACGGCTGCAACTTTTCCCTGCAACGTTCTAAAACGTTTCTGGGAATCTTTGGTCTGAACCGGGCTTCACACTGCTAGGTTTGGGTTTTTAAGCAGAGTTTTGAGCCAAAAGCGATCTCCATGCACTCAAGTGTTTTAGCTCCAGTACAAGAACTAATCTGCGTTTAAACTAACACACACAAACCGCATATCTCATCGTCATTCTCGTATGCTGGGCATGCACGTGCCGGGGTAAACAGGAGGCAGCATGTGTACTCCGCCCGTTGCTGGTAGTTGCCATGGTAACGTTGGTAGCTTAGTCTCAGAGACCGAGACGTCATGACCCATTCAGGCAGCGTCAGTGTCGGTGTTGTGAAAGGTCTCCGTTTGCGGCCGTTGAGACTGCAACACTACCCTGGAGATTCCAAACCAAAACGGGGTCAGAAGTGTTTTCAAATGTCTCCAGTTTAAGGGCGCTGTAGTCTATATACTCGACGTTCCACTTCCGGGATTGCTCCGGTGCCGCTGGAAATTCCGCCGGATGCATGTCTTTTCACAGATGTCCATTTCCTTACACTTTCTTTTCAATGTCAATGTAGCTTGAGTTCTGTCTGATTTGATGCCCACTATCAGGACTAGCAGGACTGTTACATATGAGTTCATGCTGGACTATACATCTGCTACTATGTATTATTTATATTCTGCACGCAACCCATTCAGCCTCCTTTTTCTTATGCTAAACAGCTATTTTGTAAAAAATTGTTTCTGTTTCCATATTTATTTTTTATTCTTATTTATGTTCAATATGTTTGTTTGCCTATGTATGCACCAAACACCAAGGCAAATTCCACATAAGTGTAACTTACTGTGGCTATAAACAATTTTCTGATTCTGAGTCTGATTTGGGAGTATGTCTATTCCAAAAACAATATATTGTTTCCTGATGTGCCACTGCTGGACATGGACTTTTCTTACATGTTAGTTTCTTATGTGTTAGTTTCTCACCCAAACTTGGTGCATGTATCGTAGAGGACCTACCAAATATGTTGAATGCATTTCCCTCCTAACCCTAGCCCTAACCCAGAAAACATTTGCAAAGTTAACTATATCTGAATACATGGATATATTAAGGCTGTCAAAAATAACTTTGATGCCCCTATCACCACACAAGAATGTTTAAAATCAAACATTCTCGCTTTCTAAGGTTAGGGGAGGAAGGCGGTAAGATAAAAAGGCAAACATTAAATGCAGGTCTGTGACGGGATATGATCTGCCGTTTCCTGCATGAAAGTTCAACGTTCTCCACATCCATCCATCATCCCAACCTCCCCGCCCTTACTTTCAGCTTCACTACATAAAGGACAGAAATGTTCCAACATGGACATACTTCCTAAGAGACTGGGAGGCTACAAACTATGGTTTAGATTTTTGACTGTTATCTCTGTATCTCTGTATCTCTGTAAAAAGTACAATTACTCAAGTACTGTAAGTACAGTTTTGAAATTTTTTTAAACAAATTTCAACCCTAAACTCAAGACATAAAATGTGACTGTTTTCTTCTTTTCTTTCTTTCTTCCTTTCCTCTTTTCATTATTTTTAGATTCATCTCTGTTCTTTCTATCTTTCCTTCTTTCTTTCCTACCTTATTTTATTTATTTCTCTCTCCTTCCTTCCTTCCTTCCTTCCTTCCTCCCTTCCTTCCTTCCTTTCTTTAGTCATTTTTGGGTTTCTTTTTTTCCCCTTCCCTTCTGCAAGAAATCCCCCAATTGACTGACTGATGCATTGAAGTATGTACAAGTAACACCCCGAAAGGAACCAAATTCCAATCTTTTGTGGATGGATTACTTTTGTGGATTGCATAACTTTGGTTTGTAATAATCATGCTTTTAATTTCATTACTTTTATTTCATTTAAAGATTTAAAAGTTTCTCCCAGCTCCGTCACCACAGGTCCACTGTAAAGCCAGGGAAAACTTGTCTTCATAAAATACCTGAGGTGACCAACAGGACCTGGTGCTTTATTATTCTAAGTGTCTGTATAAAGTATTTCAATCATTGTGCATGGCCCTGCCTGGTCGGCA
Organism: Sander lucioperca; assembly: GCF_008315115.2. Classification (NCBI taxonomy): domain Eukaryota; kingdom Metazoa; phylum Chordata; class Actinopteri; order Perciformes; family Percidae; genus Sander; species Sander lucioperca. The sequence goes on from NC_050190.1 coordinate 30,103,725, forward strand.
CGGATCAGTAGCATCATATCAGCGGAGGAGCGACTGCACCCTGCTGCTGGGTCGTGCAGTCAAAAGTTGCAAAAAGCATCAAGGAGACATCAGCTCCTGCAGCAGGCTCTCTCCATGAGAAAACGTGCTGCTTTTAATGTGCAACTGTCTGACAGGACACACATACACACACACACACACACACACACACACACACACACACACACACACACACACACACACAAACACATACACAATGAGAGAGTTAAAGGCAGGAATTTGGGGAGTTGGTCGATGTTAAGTCTTAAAATAACAAACATTTGTATGTGTTCGCTCACAGAGTGCCACAGTGTTAAGAACCTGTTTTTCATCCAGCTTCCTTTTCTGACGAATAAATGCACGAATGAACATGTTGGGTCCTCCTGGGTGCAACGTGGAGAGATGCTGTACAGGCCAGAGGCCCAGTCTGGATAGTCATCGCTGCAAACACACTCAGCATGGATGAACATATACAGTATCAAGTTTTGCAAATCCACATCCACGTTATGGTTTATCTTATCCTGCATCTTATTGGTCCTTATATTTCCATTTATTCATAAAAATTGAAATGGATCCCTCAATGTTACTTGGATAAATGCTGACACTTTGTGTTATTTGTAACATAGTAGTTCTACAACACCTTTCTCCACATTTTATGGTAACATAAGGTAAACATTTAGTTGTGGTGAGTGTGATTCTTTCTTATTATATCTTATCTTTTCTTATGATGAACTAAAGTTAAGATACTGTAGTTTGTCTGAGTAGACTGTGAATGAAATGGGACATTTCATTAATTATATGCAAACAAGTCATGGTGGTGAATGGAAAAAGGTCATACACGTCTTTTATATATATATATATATATATATATATATATATATATATATATATATATATATATATATATATATATATATATATAAATGCCCTTTTCCCATCTGGTGGTTGTTTTTGTCGTTCAACAGCAATATACTAGTGAAATAAGTTATTGTTATAGTTATTACATTATTATTAAATCATTTAATTTTGACCATATGGCCTTATCAATAAACAAGCCGTTCTTTAAGTTCTTTAATGTTGCAGACTGTGTTTAGTACCCTTCTTTTTTTAAATTTTTTTTACTTTATTAAAAAGTATCGGTTCAGGCACCGTTAAGGCATATTGTTGATTGTTATGTCCATTATTTGAACAGTGAAAATAATAATAAAAAGAGTTTTTTTTAACTTTAATGTCACTAATGCTGATTATTCATTGATTCATTTGAACTGAAATATTTAAAATACTTTCACAGCAAAAATTATGCATGCGATTAATTTGAGTATGTATGTAATTAATTAGATTAAAATTTTGTATCGATTGACAGCCCTATATATATATATATATATATATATATATATATATATATACACTCACCTTGAAGATTATTAGGAACACCCTACTAATAGCGTGTTTGACCCCCTTTCCCCTTCAGAACTGCCTTAATTTTTCGTGGCATTGATTCAACAAGGTGCTGGAAACATTCTCTAGAAATGTTGGCCCATATTGATAGGATAGCATCTTGTAGTTGATGGAGACTTGTGGGATGCACATCCAGGGCACGAAGCTCCCGTTCCACCACATCCCAAAGATGTTCTATTGGGTTGATATCTGGTGACTGTGGGGGCTATTTTAGTACAGTGAACTCATTGTCATGTTCAAGAAACCAATTTGAAATGATTTGAGCTTTGTGACATGGTGCATTATCCTGCTGGAAGTAGCCATCAGAGGATGGGTACATGGTGGTCATAAAGGGATGGACATGGTCAGAAACAATGCTCAGGTAGGCTGTGGCATTTAAACGATGCCCAATTGGTACTAAGGGGCCTAAAGTGTGCCAAGAAAACATCCCCCACACCATTACACCACCACCACCATCCACGGATCTCTTCTCTCTTCTCTTCCACCTCTGTTCTCATTCTGTTCACGCCAAATTCTGACTCTACCATCTGAATGTCTCAACAGAAATCGAGACTCATCAGACCAGGCAACATTTTTCCAGTCTTGAAAGGTCCAATTTTGGTGAGCTTGTGCAAATTGTAGCCTCATTTTCTTATTTTTAGTGGAGATGAGTGGTACCCGGTGGGGTCTTCTGCTGGTGTAGCCCATCCGCCTCAAGGTTGTGTGTGTTGTGGCTTCACAAATGCTTGGCTGCATACCTCGGTTGTAACGAGGTTATTTGAGTCAAAGTTGATCTTCTGTCAGCTGGAATTAGTCGGCCCATTCTCCTCTGACCTCTAGCATCAACAAGGCATTTTCGCCCACAGGACTGCCGCATACCGGATGTTTTTCCTTTTTCAGACCATTCTTTGTAAACCCTAGAAATGGTTGTGGGTGAAAATCCCAGTAACTGAGCAGATTGGAAAATACTCAAACCAGCCCGTCTGGCACCAACAACCATGCCACGCTCAAAGTTGCTTAGATCACCATTCTTTCCCATTCTGACATTCAGTTTGGAGTTCAGGAGATTGTCTAGACCTGGACAACACCCCTAAATGCATTGAAGCAGCTTCCAAGTGATTGGTTGATTAGATAATTGCATTAACGAAAAATTGAACAGGTGTATATATATATATATATATATATATATATATAGTATCAGTCAAAAGTTTGGACACACTTTCTCATTCACTTGAATGTATATTTGATCTGCACAACACTTAATAAATGCCCTGCACTGGATCATAGGAATATGCCCTTCAAAACATGATTACACTGTATAAGATGTGAATGGCAGTATTGTTTTCCTGGTACAGACAGTGAAGTAGCTGTATCTTCTTGCCATGTCATTTCAACCAGAGTTTCCTGTTCTTCTGATGATGATGAGATGACCTTTTTCCAGAATGCACTGACTGTATTCTGCTGAGCACATGACTGTGTCATTGTTTCAAAGAAAATATATACAATGTACAATAAAATGGACATCCAGTGGGTTCAGGTGTCTTTGACCATGGACATGACAGAGCTACTTCCATAGAAAGACAACGTAGTATGGTATGACATGTTACACCTTACCAGAGATGCTCACAAGTCTCTGAGGTAGAGTCCAAGTCAAGTCTCAAGTCTCTGAGTTAGAGTCCAAGTCAAGTCTCAAGTCTCAAGAAACAGGATCTCTTATACATATGTTTTGGACATCTAAGTGCCTGGAGAACTATCGTTAAAACGGTAGTGGGGATGGACATCCCGACCAACCCAAGGCTGATACTGCTGGGGGACAACTAAGTTTTGCCAATCGACTTGAGGGGCTATACACGCTTTGCCAGACTAGCCCTTATTGCGGCTAATAAATGTATAGCCATTCGCTGGAAAAGTGAGAAGCCCCCTGGGTTATCCATGTGGATCAAAGAGCTGTCATCATACATACCTTCAGAAAAGATCATGTTTAACCTCAAAAGAGGCCATTTCTTTTTGACAGATCCTGGGGAGATACTTGAAGCGTACTCACGTTTGAGACCCTACTCAGCCAGGTGCACTGAAGCCTTATTCAGGTTAATACTTTAGCCTTTGAACATAACGTATGTACATAGCATGTCCATCTCCATAACTGACAACTCATATCATTTTTTATAATTTATTAATTTATATACTTATTATTTTGTTAACTTATTTTATTTCATTTTTATTTATTTTTTCAAATTAATGTATTACTTAAAGGACAATTCCCGCGCAAAATGAACCTAGGGGGTATTAACAGATGTGTACCCACTCTGTTGCTCTCTGGGACATGTTTTCATGCTAATCAAATGTGTTTGTAGCTTGAAAGACACTAGCAGCACTAGTATTCGGGGGCACAGGGAAAGTAAAAACAAATCGCTATTTTGTACCACTAAAAAAGCTCAAAATATCACCAAACTTCAATGGTAGCATAATGAGGATCCCTAAATGTTAACCAAAGCATTGAGAACTTTGTAAGTGTACAGACAGTTTATTGAAAAGATACATTATAAAGACACTCACGTTCATGTTTACATGCCGCCGCCGTCTTGAAAACCAATCATGACTTACAGCTGGCGATGCAAACTAAAATCAAAAGCAATTTGCTCAATATATCTGAAATAATCGCACTCTGCATAACTTGTGTGGTGTACTTACTCAGTGGATAACTGTCCATCTGGTCCCTCCGGTCTGGGTCGCCGTCTCCAATTTATTTTCAGGACATGGAAAAAAGTTTCAAGTACAGCCCTGTTTATCAGAGAGGGGAAATCTTTAGACTGTACAAACCACTGCGTCTCTTGGGTGTTGTGACGCAACAGGTCCCACTCCTTGCAACACAGACACTCCTGTTGGGTGGCCATAGCTTCACAATGTCCGCAGGTACACCACCAGTTTCCCGAAGTACGAGGCTGTGTTGCGGCATTGACTACCGGTAGCTCTCTCTCTCTCGTAGCCCTTGCACGGAGTTCCCGCAGCTCTTCGTTCAATAAACTGTCTGTACACTTACAAAGTTCTCAATGCTTTGGTTAACATTTAGGGACCCTCATTATGCTACCGTTGAAGTTTGGTGATATTTTGAGCCTTTTTAGTGGTATAAATAGCGATTTGTTTTTACTTTCCCTAACTAGCGTTGTAAGCTAATCAGCAGTCCGCGCTAGCGTCTTTCAAGCTACAAACACATTCGATTAGCATGAAAACATGTCCCAGAGAGCAATCGAGTGGGTGCACCTCTGTTAATAACCCCTAGGTTCGTTTTGCGCCGGAATTGTCCTTTAATATCACCACTACTATTACTATTATGTAGTTTGCTACATGGGGGGGGGGGCGGAGGGATGATGGAGGGTCATTGTTATTGCTGTTTGCATTGTACTTTTTGCCGTAGTGATCTCTTTTGTACTGCCCTCTATCTCTGCAAGAAAAAGAATTACTACCCACATGGTTCACTTACTTAAGCACTTCATGTTTGCCCTACAAATGATTTTAACAGCAAGTGATTAACAGCTGCCTCTGCTGGAATTAGTGCCTATGTATAACTCCAACACTCTAACATACATGCACCATACCTCAGTCTGTCTGTCGTCCCTTGTCTTATCTCCTGTCTGTATCTGTATGTGTATATAAGGAAACAGAGGAAGTCAGACAAAAGCCATATTGTCCAACCCTGGCGACTGAAAGTGATCCCAAAATGTGCCAAAAGAATGAAAGGTGTTTTCCAAAAGCATGTCTTTGACAAATGGGCATTGTTTAAACATTGGCAGCTGGAAGCTGTGAAGGATTCCTCAATGCAGGCAAAACATTCCTTCTTACTGTCACCAACACCCAACACCTGATTTCCTGCTGCAGCCTTTATTAAACCAATAAATTGTTGATGACATGACACCTTCACTGCGATAGAAAAACAGAAAAACATGTCCCTGCTGTGTAAATGATCATCAATGCCTGCACTGGAACTGAAGCTGCTGTTTCTGCTGAGACAAATACCACGAACTTCAATTTCTGCCCGAATGTCAATACTATGAGTGTTCACTACTTTCAATTTGCGAGAACCTGTTCTATAGCATGTCTCGTGTATTTCTTTGTGAGTGTTCCATGTCGGATTCACCAAACTGTAAATCGCTCGACTGAACCTAATGAATGCCAATGAGATTTGAGCATTAGCATAATTAACCCTCCTAAACTGTCCATATAAAGATACCTGTCTGTTTGTGATTTGTGATGTTAAATTTGCAAAAATGTTACCAAAGAGTAAAAATTTGAATTACACTTACTGTGTTTGGTATTCAATTGTCAAGCAAATTTTTAACAAACTTCTGAAATGTTGCAAAAAAAAGAATTGCGATTTAGGTGCGTTTCCATCAAGCGAATAAACTACGTAAATAGGTTTCTACTGATGAAAAGTGGTTTAATAATCATCCTTTTGATTAGCAGAGAGTTTGAAGAAGTTTAAAATACAGTTTGACGTGTTTGGTGTTTTGGTTTACAAGGCAAATAAAGCAGAACAGGAGGAAGCTGCCAAAAATCAAGAACTGTGCTTCCAAATCCACCAACTAGTTTGTTTATGAGCCTGATGCAGGCTGGCTATGGAAAACTGAAAGAGCTTTAGTCTGATAGTGTTCATGTTGGACATTCCTACATTATGATGCTTCATTTAGCAGGGGTTCTTGTTATATGGTCCTTGGCAAGTCCCTGCTTTTATAATCAATTAATTATTTATCTCACTGTCTCCAAAGTCTCCTTTAAATATTTTTCAGATTAGGCACAGATGGCCAACAATCAATCTAAATACAGATTCAGGCTTATCCAAGGCCACTCAAATGCACCTCTCCTTATTTGTTCCCAAAACTGCAGCTCTGCTTCGCCGTCATACTCCAGAAATCTTATCAGCAGTGTTCACTGGACACATCTGTACAGTTTCCCCTTGTTTCTCCACTTCTGAGACAGAGGTTTGGCTGAAACATGGTTTCTTACAAGCAATAACATGATGCTCTGTCCAATAGCCTACTACAAGGAAAATGTCCAGGTTACACAGGCGAGGCAAATACAAAGCTATTTTAGAACCTGGAATAGGAAAATAAAAAAACTGGATAGAAAATCTTTATACACGGACACACCATTTATGACACTTGAGCTTACACAGTTATGAGAGAAAAGTCGTACAATTCAATCTCAAACACTGCTCTTGGACTCACTCACTGTGAGACATTTCCGCCAACAGTATCTGAATTTTAGTAGCAAATCCTCACAAAATGCTGTTCCACCCCACATATACGAACCAAACATTGAAAATACAGTATGAAATGACAGTGAGTGACACCACACCACCAATGCCAAAGTATCTATGGTTAGCATGACATGACATGACATGAACCTTTAATATTATTACTAGCCGCGACAGCGCCGCTGTTATTGTTTTCACCTTGTGAGTCTGTTTGTGTGTCATCATGGCAAAATGTGGTCCTGGAGACAGCGACTGTGGCGAAAACTACCACAGAGGCGGTTTTGCCAGGTGTTTATATGTCTGTCTGTCTGTCTGTCTGTGGACAGATTTTGGGACCACGATAGCAGCACAACTGTGAAAGACGCAGTCACAAAACCTTACAGGCATTTTCCACTTGGCGCGTCTCTGCTGAGTTCCGGAGGTGTTGCGGCCCCTGCGAGCAATCGCGGCCATTCAATTCAATGCTTGATTTTCCACCAGCAACGGCGCGTCCCAGAAGCGTGCGTGAAGCGGCTCTGCGCTCCGCGCTCCGAAAAAGATACGCGACAGATCTATTTTCACGCGAGCCGCGGGCCGTCCGGACAGCCAGGCAGGAACTGAAACAGCGAGAGCATTGTCATAGCAAGACATGGAGTTTAATTACAGAAGTGCTTGGAGTGGAAGGTAGATACTAGTTTATTAAACACGTAATTGTTCTGTAAAGTACTTGTAGAGGCAATAAAAACTGCGAGTCGGGCAGCAAGATGCTAGATGATACCAGAAAAGGTTAGGTTGACTACTGAAATTTAAGATTTGTCCCCTATGGACCAAATATTCACAGCAATTTTCAGAAATGTACTGTATACCGCTTTTAATAGTTTTTTCCCACAGACAGACACTTGGGTAGATTCTCTGTGGTCATCTCAGGAAAGCTCTCTGGGCATTTCAGGGCTTTCTCCAATCGTCATTACACATGTAACCAGCCCTTCATCCAAGCCACACAGCAAACCACAATGTCAGCGAACCTTAATCGTCCAGCAGCAGCTGGGGAAGGAATATAGCCCCTGCTGTCAGTCAGAGACCAACCTCACCATTAATCACTGCAGACAGCCAGCCAGTGAACCCCAAATCTGCCTTCTAATATTACACATTTAGTGTGTGATGGGTTTCAAATAGGAATCATTCCTTGGAAGCTAAAGCTATTACACTCTATATTTAATGACACATGAAATACCTCCCACTAGTTAGGCTGCTTTATAAATATTCAAACCCAAGATATTATGGTTTTTATTGCTGATTATATCAATCCAAGTGTAGATGTCTGCAATGCATTATTTTATATACGTTTCTGAAAAAGTCAGCCTTACATGTAGTATTTTGCAACTGTGAAAACTTTACTGTTCTGTATTTCCAGGCTCAGGGAAACCACTTGGCTGGGTCAAAAAACACAGGGCTTTGAAGCAGAGGAGCGTAGTTTGCATCCTGGGGAAAAAAGACTTTTAACCAGAAAACACGTGTTTGTGTCCTGGGAATACTGTTTAACACTAGAAAGGCCAGCATTCCATTTACTCTTAAAATCGCAGAGCGGGTAATATTTACCCGCTGCCGAAACAAGCGTTTGCACTCGCAAATATGGCATTTCTTGAAGCAGTTAAGTTATTCATTTTTATCTATTTTTTTTAAGAATAAGTACCACTTGACAAAGTAACTATTTGAAAATCAGTTTATGGCCTTTAGGCTCTTTCATTACAGATCAAAAACACACACAGGCTGTGACTGCGCTCTTCAGTGCGTGCTCCCCGTTGTCCACACTGCCGTCCCGTATTGGTTGAGCCGACACTGAAGAATATAAATATTTATAATGATGATTTATGATTTATAATTATATAACTTTAGCTAGTGCAGTAAGCTAATGTTAGAAAATGCTACACAAGTTACGTCTAACTAGGATGTGTTATCGCTTGACTGTAACTGAGGCACCTGTCACGTCAGCATCTAAGGGCGGGTCATTGATCTCTCCCCAATCAGATTCTCCATCACTCATGTCTAGCTTGCTCTAGCTTGTAATATGGCAGCCGCCTTGTCAACAGACATATAAACAATACGCGTCATAACTCACTAGATGATTAATAAACCCATTTTAGGAAAATTCATGGACTGAGAGATGAAGGGGTTTTATCATAACAGAGTTACATGCATTTAAAAATGCCAGGTGGGTACATTTTACCCGTGGCCTTTCTAGTATTAAGGGGGCTGGTGTTTTAATCCAAACCACAATCTTTTTTTCTAATCTTAGCTAGTCGTTTTAGTGCCTAACCAGCCCCTAACCCTAACCTGTTGTCCCCTGTGACGTTCAGTTTTTGTCGGCTAAACTCAATTGCAACGGCCCGTAAAAGGACCGTTACCTCGCGGTCCACTGTACCCCGCTGAAAGTCACCTTTTGTCGGCTAGACTCGACTGCAACGGCCTCTGAAACGACCTCATGGTGGCCGGTACCCGGCACCCAGTAACCCCGTCTCTGCAAAACTTAACTGTCATGTGACCAGTCATCACGTGACCAGCCAGCGGTTGCCTAATGTAGTAGGCTATCATACGAATTGGTGTGCAAAAGTGTTAGTACGATATGATACGAACCCATTCATGAGAATGCGTTGAAATTAAGGATCTGGAGGTCAGGGTGGTGGATGGACATGAAGCATACATTTTTGTGCAGGAGACTAGAGATCACATCCTGCCACAGACCTGCAATTTATGTTTGCCTATTTACTTAACATAACCACAATCTTTTCCTTTCATTAACTATGCTGTAGTTGCCAAGTGCAGATATTGTAGAAAGTTGGACATTACAAAAAAAAGTGAATGGTTTTGCAACATTACCAAGTTTCAATGTCCTTGTCTCACGATATGGCTGGAGAAATAAGACCTTAATTAACCACATGCTTTTGGAAGTTCTGTAGGTTTAGGCAATGTTTGGCTGTGTAGCATGAATTTGCAACAATAGACCCACAATGACTCTGGCAGGGTTAAAGAGGTTAGGGTTGTGAGCTTTTCCTGGGATGCAGCTTAGAGTAATATTTGAATGCCATGTATTGTTTAAACCTGACATTACATCTGAACTGTGAAATTGTTTGTCTATAAATTATAGCAGTAACTATGAGCCTTCCAGATAATTGCAGTGCTGTTTCAGACTACCTGGAGTGCTGGACAGATTGGCATGTTGGAAGGAGCGACGGTTTGTTCAGGAATGTTTGGCTAATCATGGCTGATATTTATAGCTGGCTGTGTAAATCATCTGAGGGTCGCACGTTCTGAACAGACCTCTTAGTTCAGTGTACAGTGAAACCACGTTGGACAGTGGTGTTAAAGAAATGAAACATGACAATGTCCATTATTAAATTATCCATCACAACTTATTGTAAATGAGCAACTAAGTATGATTCAGGAAAGAATCAACCAGTGGGCTTGTTTGGCTGTCAAGACAATAATGCTGTGGTGCAAAGTGCAAAGGGTGTCTTGCAGCTTCGGCATTTTTAGGATCCATTGTTCCAAAGCACATGCCTCTAGGCAAGTTATTGACCTGTGCAATTGTGATTGGTGTGTTAACAACTTTGAGGCGAAATGTTTGCACCAGTAGGAAGGTGTGGTCTTTGAGTTTAGGTTGTGAAGACTTGAGTTAATTCTATAGAGAGCACAGTTTGATGAATGAACACATATTTTTCATTTTTGTGTAAGGTTTTGCAGAAAGAGTTTTGAATATTGAAACATGTTTGGTAACAGGTGAATATTGTGTTCGTAAGATGTAAGGCAGCGGGTATTGTGCTCCTGGAACCAGTTTTTGTGTTTAAGCAATCAAGGAAAACTCTAAAGGTAAGACATTATGGGCAGAATGAGCAAAAATAAAATTGCATTCATTTTAAGCCAATCACTGATGATTTTCCAACCCTAAGTATTTTTGTTGCCTAACGTTAACTGGTTCTGGTTCACAACATTAACATTGGGTTTAAAACTTGCGACCATTATGTTAAATAGAACAACCAAGTGTTTAAAACAGCCACCATGCGGCAGTAAATCTAAGGGTCATACTGTATATGTCGTTTTGGGAGTCATTGGAAATGGACCTATTCTGTCATTTAGGTATGAGGATTAGGGTTAGGGTTATGAGGATGTGTTGTTAACATCAGGGGTTGTGGAAGTGTTGATTGAGGCAGATTCCTGATAAATTGCTTCAAGTATTCCTGAAGAATGGACCCGACCGCAGACAGTGCTGAGGGTTGTGTTGCTCTCAGCGGAGCGGTGGTTGGAGGATCAGAGGGGATTAGGAGTGAATATGCTGGGCGATGATGAATGATCATTGTGTCCTGTTGTAGAGTGACAAGAGGTCCACACAGCAGCACTTCTACCTTTCGCACCCCCTCTGAAAGCAGCAGCGGCATGTGTGTATCCATGCTATTTGTTACAGATGTATTGCCTGTCACCACCATAAACTCATGGAACTTTATTGTCATGAAAACGCACCCAACTCTCAGTGAGCGATCCCATTTAAAAAGTCTGCGTACAAGACCTAATTCTTACACTGTTGGGTAATCTTTTAAAACACCATGAGTAGTCATACTACAGCAATGGTGTTGTGTGAAGACCAGTGGTTAAAGCTGGGTGAATCTGAATATACCAGCCTGTAATACAATCTCAGTGTCTGAAATATCAACAAATTTGTGACAAATGGATAGCGTAAAAATTATTTGGTAGTATAAATAAAACCTATTCTAAAATCGTGTCTGACAATGTTTGAACTTATTGTTGAAACCGAAAATAACGCCCAGTTTTTGCATTGACTGGCCAGGTGTGTGGAGTTGTTAAAGTAGGCAGTATTTAGACTTTTCTGTCAAGCTCTCTTTTTTTCACACAATTACATCTGCCACTTCTTGTGTGTACAACTAAGTGCACCACCATGACTCCCTGCTTGGAGAGACTGTCAGAAGGCTGTCCACATTCACACAATTCATAGCATCGAGACTACAAAGACACCTAAAAGACAGAGCTCAGGGAGGCAGTGTGATGATGGCAGACATCCAGTGAGGACATTTAGAGCAGTAATAAACACTTTTGTGTTTATCCATGGTCGAACGATACGTTGTACAAATTTATTTGATTGAAGAATACTGGAACCATTAACATATTTGTACCATAGGGCACCAGAAGTGTATTTGTACCACAGGGAATGGATGTCTCATGACTCATTGCACACCGAGCTGCATCTCTCTCTGTGATGCAGATCACAGTCAGCAATGTCAAGATGGTTTGCACCTAGTCTCGCTTTGCCAGACCTTCCTCCACAGCGCTGCAAAGGAGGGTCTGGCTAGTCCACACAGCATTCTGGAATAGAAGAAAAACGTGCTCTGGTTTATTGGCATTTCTTTAAACCAATCACAATCGTCTTGGGCATCGCAAAGCTCCGCACGGAGCCGCTGCAAAATAGCCTCGGGAAGGAACTTCTTTTGGTGGAAAAAGTGTACGTTTAAAAGTTGTTTTAGTCGTGCAACAGAAAACTCAGATTTGACAGATAGTCTAGCTAGCTGTCTCAATTTACCATGCCGAGATCTGAGGAGCAGTTAACCATAGTCCTCATAAATCCACTGGAGTTTAAAATTCCAACACAAAGAAAGCGGAGGGAAACGGAAAATACATGCAACCTTAACCAGGTCTTAAGTTGCCTGAACTTAACCAAATTTTAAGCATAAAGATGATAGCAAGTAAGTAGGGCTACACGACATGAGCAAAATACCTAATTGCAATTATTTTGACTGATATATATACATTATATATATATAATATATATGATTCACGATATTGGAGGGAATGTTCATTGTTGTATCATTATTCTCATTTTCATTGAAAAATATTAAAATAAAAAAATAAAAATTATAGTGTGATTTTTGCGAGGATCTGTACCAAACAGAGAGTTTTTCTTTAGTCTGTAGGATACCATTTGTAGGCTTGGATGTCTCTGCACCGATACAATGGTTTAACACATATTTTGCCTCAAACAAATGCTGTGCCCCCTCTGCGATTTGGATATAGCACAAGTCCATATTGCGATTTCAATAAAATTGCGATTAATTGTGCAGCCCTACAAGTAAGAGAGAAGACACACCAGCCCGATAATCGGCCGTCGGACCGTCTGGCGAGGTCGGTGACTCGAGTCTGTTCTGTGTGTCCCGTGCCGTCGGCCGTCTGACGAGCCGTTGGCATTCATTTGGGCCGACCCGACATGTTCAGTCGGGAGACAGGGCAGTCGGGACTCAATCGGAAATGGGGAGCGGATGAGCCTCTCAAAATCTAACGAAAATCTTTTAAACTGACCTTTGTCAATCTGAAATGAAGACAGATTCAGAAACTGCATGGCCTATTTCTCACTTAAAATGTTCAGAAACACGTTAACGTGAGTAAAGTTTCGGTATAGTACAATATGAGATCGTATTCTGAACAAGCCGCCATGACAGTCTGGCTGTGAATTTCCGGAGAAAAAAGAACCACGTGACGCATTCGTCCAATCAGCTGCCGGTTTTCATTTTCTGGGAAATAATCAGACTGTTAATGGAAACAATACAGAGCAGCGCCGCCTGCTGGTATGGAGACGTATTACGTTTCGCGCACGCGCAGAGCGTACGCTCAAGTTGGCATCGCCTCGGTGTGTTCTGAGGCATTTTTTGGACCTCGGGGACCCGACTGATCAGTCCGACTGCCTTTTCTGCCGACGGTCGGCCCGTCTGGTTGGTGTGTCAGGGCCTTAAGTCAGATAAAGTCAGGTACTGTGGTAACACTTACTGCAGCAGCTCCAATCATTAAAGCCTGGAACACTGTTCCCAGCTCTTCTCCAGTGATCTGCGGATCATTCTTCATTTCTTTTCTCACATCTTCTATTCAAGATTCAAGATTTAATGTGTTCATTTTAACAGCTGTTCAGTTTCAACTACAACATGCGTTAAAAACGCATACCTTTGGGTGCCCGGGAAGCTCCCCCCATGTCCTCCCCCTCTCTCTCCCCTTTCATATCTCAGATGTCCTAATGATTAAAGCTGGAAATTGCCATAAAAATAACCTTAACGCCACATGTCCACATTACTCCGGCATTTCCGAGCCCCACGTTTTTTTGAAAATTCCAGGGTTGCATTGCAGTCTGGACGGACAGAAACGGAGACCTTTAGGAACTACGACGCACGTAAATCAATCTTATCTGTTAGGTAGGCTTACATACCTTTCAGTAACAATTCCTCCTCGTCGTTGGTCCAAGCTAAAGAATCCCTGGGGTTACTTTTCGCCATTGTTGTTTTTTTTCTCCACAGTATTCCTCCAGGTGTGAAAAGTGACTCCACTTAATGAAACGTAGGAAAATTTATGACCCCATTTATAACACTACTTTGTAAACCTGAAGCTTTAGGTGAGATGTTAGACACCTTTGAGTTTTGTTTTCGATCATTGATTGAGAAAAGTGTCTCTGATGAATATCCTGTCCCTTTAAACACCCAGGTGTCAACGGCCACTGTCTGTCACTGCTTATCTGTAGATAAGATGTGACCTACTACAGTACAGTCCAAATGGTACTTCCACATTAAAGTATTAGTATCACTAATACCGATCCAATATTAAAATATATACTATTAACTATTGTTCCAAAAATCTAGCAAACCCAAAGAACTGAATGATTTCCGAATGATTCTCATGATAAAAAATGTTGAGAACATTTTAAAACACAATCTTGTCTCCTTCATTGATCCAAACTTGATCCATTACAGTTTGCTTATCAAGCAGAGGAGAGAGTGCATGATGCTAAGTTATTTATTTTAGACAAAGTATATAAGCTCCTTGAAACACCCAAATCCCATGCCAGAATTTCATTTGCGGATTTTTCTTTAGCTTTTAATAAGCTGCAGCCTCATATTTTAATTGAGCGACTTGCCTCTTATTTTACCTGATCAGATCTTATTGTTGTTGTGCATGGTCACAGATCAAACGTGATAACCTCCAATACAGGCTCACCTCAGGTCCGTGTACTTTCCCCCTTGCTTTTCATTATGTACACAGACAGCTCTAGGACTTGTGAAGAGGGCAGCTACCTTGTGTGATGACACTGCACTACTGTCTCTTCTTAAGGGGGCAGAATGGCGGCACAGCTGCGCCTTATCAGCATTTGTTCCTGGACCTCAATGTTACAAAATAGAAGTTAATGATCAGGGTGGAAATGTTGAACTCGATGACTCATATAAATATCTGGAAACCACATTCGACTCTAAAATTTGATAAAAAATACAGAGTCAATTGTCAAACGAGGACAACAAAGAGTTCACTTGATACGGAAGCTAAACTCTTCTAAAAGTCTTTGAGGAAATTGTATGTAGCCTTTATCATTCCTTTATTGGAACTTTAACCTTTAACTTTTTCATTAATTTGCTGCTTGTTTGGTTGCCTGTGAAAAGCAACAATAGCCTCATTAACATTGTAAAGATCTGCTCTAAGATCACTGGACTTCAGTTACCAGACCTGCGCTCCCTCTGGAAGAAACAGGTAGTCCAGAAAGCTATGAGAATCATAGGAATTGAAGTCCTTCATTCCTGCAGCCATTAGGCTCTTAAATGCTGCTGATGGCAGCAACCTGTAACATCCAGAGCTTGTAATTCTAGGGAAGCATAATGCTTTGATTTATGTATTTATTACTAATCTTAAATTGGATTATAGTTGTATATGTATTTAATGTAGCTTCAATTTGGCAACCTGTGTGTGCTTTGCTGCTTTTGCCTGGGTTACCCATTTGTTGACCTGCTGCTACTGACATCTGCTCTGTTTGTTTTTTATGTGTGTATGTGTGTTTTAGTTGACTGCAAAATGTAATTGCCCTTTTGAATTGAGTTGAAAAATAAAATACTGGCATGGATCACTGTAGGGCATAACGAGTACTTTTACTTTCAATACTTTAAGTACATTTAGCTGAGTATACTTCGCTACTTTCCTTCTGCAAATTTACCAGAGCATATTTAAACTGTGATATAGCTACTTTTACTTCTTCTACACTACTAAAGAGCCACATTTTCCAGAAAGAGTTTTCTTCAGTGTCTCAGGGATTTTTGACTTCTGTATCATTTTGTATGAACCGTTTAGTTCAGTGTCCTTTAGAACCTCTCTACAGTTTGTGTGTTAAACCTGCAAACCTTATTCATGTGAACAAACCTTTGACAACCTTAGATAATATGAATAGGATCTTGGCTAGTGGCAGCCTGTGTAGCAATTTTGAAATAACAGTCATGCGTATTTAATTATTGTATTGGGATTATCCTTTCTGTTCATATTATGGATGATATTGTCCTTTAGGTCATATCACAGATTGTGCCTCTAACATGAACTGCTGGAACAATATTTCTTAAAAAAAAACAAAAAAAAAACTAGAAGTTATTTCATGAAATGTCAAAACAGTTATGGGCTGAACAGAAGGTACACATATACAGTGCCAATGAAAGTGAGATGATTAAACTTGTCGAAGTTATCACAGCAAAATTTGGAAGTGATTCTCTTGAACTACTCTTACTGTCCAATCAAAGACGGGGTATATTTGCTTTGTCTCAAATGTCCAAAATGGTTCCGTTGAGGAATGAACACTTGATTAATCAAAACAACAGGCTGAAACTGAAGCTGACACTTCAGGACATATATGGTCTGTTTCCAACGTAAATGTTAGTCTGATAAATGTTATACTTCAAGAAATGAATAACAATCAGTTAATAATAGTCTCAAGTTAGCATGTAGGAATCACACGACCCAGGTGAAACATAAACAGTGAAGCGGTTTGACTTAAAGTTGGGGTGCCAGGCAGAGTCAAAGTCTGACATAGCAATTATTATTATTTGAAGATTTTTTGAACCAATCACACCTCACAAAGAAAACATTTAGTTCTCATTAACTCAAAATAACCCAGCAACCAGTAAGCAAATCAGACGGCACACACTATAATCTTAGTTTAACCTAACAATGTATTATACGAAAAAATCAGAGATTGTGGACTTGAGACTTGGTGAATAGGACTTGAGTCACCGTTTTGATAGTCTCGCTTTGCCAGACCCTCCTCCAAAGCGCGCTGAAGGAGGGTCTGGCTACTCCACGTAGCATTCGGGGATGGGAGGAAAACGTGGTCTGGTTTATTGGCATTTCTTTAAATAAATCACAATCGTCTTAGGTGGTGCTAAGCGCTGGGAAAAGCTGCGGTGCCACTGCAAAATATCCTTGGAAGGAACTTGTTTTGGTGGAACATGTGTACGTTTAAAAGTTGTTTTAGTCGTGCAACAGAAAACTCAGATTGAACAGAGTCTAGCTAGCTTTCTGGATTTACCCTGCAGAGATCTGAGGAGCAGTTAACCATTGTCCTCAGAAATCCACTGGAGTTTAAAATACCAACACAAAGAAAGTGGAAGGAAACGGACATCCGGCCTAAATGAGTGAAATCCGGCGGATTTTCCGTTGGCAACGGAGCAATCCCGGAAGTGGAACGTCAAGGATATAGACTACCGCTTGGATGACTTGCGACTTGACTTGACAAAAAAGAAATTATTTGAGACTCGACTTGGACTTGTAAGTTAATGACTCGAGACTTCACTTGAGGCATGATGACTTGGATGACTTGCATGTATTTATAAGTTTGAATGTTAGTTGTTAAATATGAAATATAATGTAATGTAACGTTTCTGTCTAACTATCAAGTATGCTATACAGCGGCAGCAGCAAAAATGGTGAATCATGATTGGATGATTCAAAAAGCTCCCCGGTTTTTCTTTATAAAGTCTGGGTACTAAGAGTGCTTTATCTTGGGTGTAAAACAAAAGTTACTTGATTTGGGACTTGACTTGCCTTAACTAAGGACTCGACTTAACTTGACCTGGCATAACCTGTGACTTGACTTGCCTTGACACTTTCATGGACACTGCATCTGTGTATCTTCTGTTCAGTCCATAACTGTTTTGACATTTTATGAAATAACTTCAAGTTTTCATTTGAAAAAATAAATTCCAGCAGTTCGTGTTAGAGGCACAATCTGAACATAATATGAACAGAAAGGATAATCCCAATAAAATAATTAAATACACATGACTGTTATTTCAAAATTGTGACACAGGCTGCCACTAGCCAAGATCCTATTAATGTTATCGAAGGTTGTTAAAAGTTTGTTCACACAATTGTTTTCTGGTTTACCACACAAACTGTACCGAGGACTAAAGGATACTGTACTAAACAATATATGGTTCATACAAAATGATACAGAAGTGTGAACAGAAATCCCTGAGACACTGAAGACTCTTCTGGAAAATATGGCTCTTTAGTAGTGTAGAAGAAGTAAAAGTAGCTATATCACAGTTTGAATATGCTCTGGTACTCCCCAGTTTTTCTTTATAAAGACTGGATACTACAGGTTAGAGTGCTATATCTTGGGTGTAAAAAAGTGACTTGATTTGGGACTTGGCTTGCCTAAACTAAGGACTCGATTTAACTTGACCTGGCATCACCTGTGACTTGACTTTTGAATGAAAATAACTCGAGACTTGCTTGAGACTTGGACCAAATGACTTGAGACTTACTTGGGAGCAAAGATGACTTGGTCACAACACTGCAAGAAATACACATGTATACAATACAGTTCACACATGCTGATATTTCGATATATTAATAGACGTTTTTATGGGGCAGCTGTAGAGCAGTAAATTTTGTCCTCCTAACGGTACGGTGACTTCTCCCTTGTCCATTACACACAGGTACAGGTTGTGGATGTCGATCGTCATTGGACTGACAACAGTGTGGCATTTTCAGGGTTAGACTGTTGGTAGTCATTGTTGATATTATGAGAATCTCTGCCTAATAATCCCTAACCCAGAAAGCATTGGATGAGAGGCAGAATAAACTCTGGATAGAGTCTTTAATTGACTTCTGTTCTGTGTTTCCATGCAGCAGGTCAGTTGTCAGATGTCTCCCCTTGGCTTGCTGCCAATTTGGCCCAGTGTTCATCTGTGGTACTGCAATATAACAATCCAGTGTGGCCCTAAAAGCATTTCCTCTACAGACCTCCATTACACAACAAAAGTCTGTATAACTGTTGGCAGGACACGTCAAACTTCCATCTCTGTCTCAAACATGTAGTCCTTGAAGGTGCCTAAAGATGTTCTAGGCATTAATGCTGTTGCATTGTCTGACAACCAAACGGTCTCTAGTGGATGTACAAAATTTGATATTTGAAATTGATTTGAGTCTTGGAAACCAACCAATATAAAACATCACTTTGGCCTCTCTGATCTAAACCACCTGGGGTTTCTCCAACCTAACAAAGCCGACATTACCATGGGATATGCGGCCATGCTGCCTTTTATAACATCACCATGACAATTGTTTTGTCTTAAGCCCCACAAAGTGCTGGTTTCATCCAGACACTGTGGGTGGAAGGAGTAAGAAACATACAAGACCATGAGGGGGGTTGTTTGGCCAAGGTTACCCAAGTTGCTCTTGGCGAGGGATCAAACCTTGAGGAGGCCCTTTATCGTCATCCTTCATCCACGCTGCTCTTGTTATGCTGCTGCTTTTAGATAAACTCCTACTCTGGAAGGCGAGCTCAGCACCGGGCTGGGGGATTTTTCTTTTTTAACTGTCACATTTGAAGAAACAAAAACTCTCATGGAGTTACGGGAGGTGCTGTGTGGGTGAGTTGTGGGGAAGATAAAGCTTGTCATCAATGATTCCCTCACCCGCTCGTACGTAACATACATGTCTGTCCTTGGGGCTTCGAAGCCTGAGGAGGAAAGACATTCCTCTTTTTGCTCCTGCATTAATCCAATTACCAAACACCTGCAGACATGCAATAACAGTTCCTGTGCCAAGGTACCACCTCCTTCCCCCCCATCCCGACTACCTCTCACTTTAAAAAAAAACAAACACTTCTCCAGGAATGGGTTGCACCAGCTATTTGTGTACCTACGGTATCACCCCGTTTGTGTGTTCTTAGTAACTACTAAGAAGAGTGAGATACTAATTCAGGTTGCACCATCAAAACTTAACACATCTTAACTGGTGCAGATTTTAGTAATGTCGGCTGTGACTAGTATAACTTCCAAATGTTTTAGAATGGGCAACCATAACTTTAAACTTAACTGATATTCTTCGTTAATGTAGATATTATTATATTTATGAATAAATTGAGAAATATCCATTTCTATTATAGTTTTCTATGTTCGTAGTATTCATTTAGTTTTCATGAGAGGGATATATATTTGATTATGCTGAGGTATATTGTGTTATTTTCGTGAAATGTTACTTAAAATCTTTTGGATGTGTCAACAGTATTCCATTTTACAATCTTATCCCTATAGATGTTTATTGCCATTTGCACAGGTACCGGGCCATACAAGTACATTGGAATTTCTGTGCATTAGAGTCAGCTCTACAAACAATATAAGAAAAAACACATTAAAACATAAAACTATATACGTACATGTGAAAAAATAAAATAAATTAGAAGAACAATATAAAACAGCTGTAATATAGTATATAATAATAATATATAATAAAAGTATAATTGCGAAAGTGCACCGGAAACATACACTACAAACTACTTGTGATTATAGCTATTATCTTAGTTATCTCAATATCCAGATACATCAGTTTCATCAGTTCAGTTAGAAACTGATGAGCTAGAAACTGGACTGATGTAGAAATTTAGCCTAGCTGTGTTCAAAATCACTCCATTGTTCACTTATTTACTCCACCCTATAGAACACACCGTAGATTACTGTATAGCGGTCAGTCAATTTAGATTTTCGGACACTTAAATCATCATTTTGCATCATCACTGACAGGTAAAGTGTAGCAGGACTGTAATCTTTGCATAAACATAATAAAAACCATGTCCTGAACATGATATTTTTCTTTCTATTGTGGGAATTTTTGAGAGCATTTTATAGAACATGATTTTCACACTTAGATTTTAACCCGAATGCAACCTGTTTTAATTTTGTGGTGCTTAATCCACATGCACTGACGTTGTACCTTGGCAAAGTTTAAACTTGGCAACCAGTGGCTCCTGAAGAAAAGAGTCATATTCCATGAAGTTAGGTAGAGTCATGTTACCCACCTGCCAAGGCCTTAAGCTGAAAACACAAGGTATTTAAGAAAGGCTTAAAGTGAACTTCAGGTACAAATCCTGTCATCCAGGTCAGATCTGGGTGCTCAGTCACCCGGATCCATCTCTGCTCTAAATCTGAGCTGCCTTGTGTTTACAGTAGGACATGAAAAGAGCTCAGCACATTTTGCCGACTGCAAGGAAGCCCAGAGTGAATAGTAAGGTTTGGCCCGCTGTGGGGTGGGACTGAGGGTGGGCTGATATACTGCAGATCAAAGTCTTAAGATGGAGATATATTCACATGCCACACAAAATGGGCTGTTTGCTCAGGCTACAAGTCAACAAGTATGGGACAAGTCAACCCTGTACAATACAGTGCAGGAACACGTAAAAAAAACTGATGGAAAATTCCACTGTCAAGTGCTCATACACTGCTCCATATCATTATGTGTAATGTTCAGTGCCTTCCAGGAGTTATTCTGTCAAGATGTGTGGTCATTTATCTTGTTGGTGTATGTACATTTCCCCAACCTGCCAAGACTATTTCTTCTTCAGCAATGGATTTCTTTCCTTTCCCAGAAACACTGAAGAAACCTCCAGAAAATGTCCATGGTCTCTCTGCATCCAGCTGGGTTTTGCAATATATAATGTCAGTAACGAGAGGTGAGAAAATCCAAGATAAAGAAGGAGCGGTACCCCTCACTGTGCTGTGGTCTACGAAGGCTCCTGTTGATGCACATACTGGTATCCTTGCAACTTTCACTATGGATGACCCCCAGTATGACTGTTGAATGTATTGAAAAATAGTGAATCTAGGAAAAAAAAGGCCACAGAGAAGACAAAAGACAAAGTACAATCTTGAACATTAAAGATATAGTATGTAATCATTCTGCATTAAAATGTCCAAAAATGTCTGTAAATATATATATATATATATATATATATGTACCCACGATCTTTTCCTAAACCGTTCTCGTGCTGCATGTCAGTTAAACTCCCGAACCAGAGTGTCTAAAAGTGACGGCAAGAGTCCTGACCTAGTGCGTCTAAATATGACGCTAAAGGAGACTTTTTGCGTCAATAACAAATGCCAAAGGCACCTGACCGAGCGTCGCTTTTTGACATGATGGGAGTGAGAATGTGTTGGCGAAGTAGGTCTCCCAGTGGCAGGGAGTAACAGCAGGGGAGAATACTTTAGACTGCAAACTATGCAATTGGTAGTGGGTTTTGAGTGTGCTGCAACACCAGATCTTTTTGGGAGTAAAATGCTTTTTTGATGGTTTTGTTGCCATAACCACGCTCCCTGTTTTCACACTCCCATCTCAAACAGAAAGTCAGGACTTAATGAGACCATCAATCTGTCTAATTGTTTTTGTCCTTAAGAGTTACTCCATGTCACTATAAAATGCACTTAAAGAACCAAAGCAAAACAGAAGTAAGATAGTTTGTTCCATGAGCGGGTACCTGTAATTACGGCAGGGCTCTGTAACAACTTGACCTTTTAACCTTTTTGATCATTTACGAGCATATGTTTCATTTTGAACACACCCTGATTCGAACTGTTTCTGTTACATTCTGAGTTTTTCATGGACAGCCATCACTGCTCTGCTGTATCCACATATCAACATGACAATGAGCCGTTCAGCTGCAGGAGAAGGGAATGTGCTTGTGTAGGACTGGCAGT
Organism: Sander lucioperca; assembly: GCF_008315115.2. Lineage (NCBI taxonomy): Eukaryota > Metazoa > Chordata > Actinopteri > Perciformes > Percidae > Sander > Sander lucioperca. Next base: position 30,126,234 of record NC_050190.1, read on the forward strand.
CAACTTCCCAACACCAAGAGCTTCAGATGAAAAGAAGAAAATGATCCGTCAGACCTCGGTGCACTCACTAAAGAAGCTATTTGACATGGGCCTCTTGGGCCCGACTGCTGTTGTGTTTGGCTGAGGAGGGTTTGGAGCTGCAGGGCAGCAGGATCCACCTGTGGCTGCTATGTAAGAGCTGTTTGGATGGCAGGACGACATGGCCACCCCCGGACATAAGCACATATAGCAGAACAGAGGAAGGTGTAAGAAAGGATGGTAGGAGCTTAAGATGAAAGGGGATGAAACAGAGATGAATGGCAATCACACATTCGAGAGCCGTAGCTGTTTGAACACAGGACAGATTGTACTTTGGTTTCACTCTTGCATAAAAGAGTGGTAATTATTTGATGAAGATAGTTCTGTCCAATGCAAAGTTGCTATATCAATTTATAAATATATTGTACTTTTGAATATTTACTTACAAGATAGTTTTGGTGTTATCGCCTGGAACTTCTGCCTCCCCTCCCTAGAATGGAGCTAAATTGGCCCCTTAAAACATTGAAAGAGAAAAAGAAAAAATAATCTCAGCGTTTAAGCCCATGTGGACAAGAAGTGCTAAAACAAGTGAAAATCTTCAATTCCATGACAACTGAGAAACTATGTGCTGAGGTCATGCAATATGACCAAAAGCTCCAGAACACCTACTAAATAAACCTTGAGTTGAGACTGCTTTCATAGTAAAGATCCTTTGAACCTGCAATAAAAAAAAGTAAAAATGCTTTCACAGTGTCTTAAAAAAGTAGTTCCATTGAAGTTGCTTCACAGAAAGGTCTTTTGATTATCCAGAATTAATATTTTCAAATGTAATTTTCCAATGTTGTAAGCGTTTATTGTAAACAAAATAACTGAAAAACTTTTAGAATGTTTGGTCGGACCTGGGAAAGGAGTTATGTTTTTATTGTCATGCAGCAGACAAAATGTGTTTTCAGCCAGATGGTTGGAGGATTGTTCTTTCAGTACCTTTATAATCGGGGTAAGTGTTGGCAAATGACCATGGCTTTTTCAAAGATAGCCCTGTGTGGTATAGCTTTTATATAAGGTGTAATTTATACACTCAGCCTTGACCTGCTGGAGAAAATCTATACAGACAAACTCTAAAGCAGTTAGACAAAACTTAATTTCAAAATCATTACATATATTGATTGTTATGTTTGTGGATACCATTTAAATAAAATACTCTATAAACATTCCAAATGTAAGATTTATTAGCCCTGTCTTACATTGTTACAGGGATGCCTAACAAAACGCAAGTCCTTCTTTTTTCACAACAACCTTTATGATAAATTGTGTCACTGTGCGTTGCCAAATCAGTGATTAATACTGTGTGTACATTAGGTGTCAGTAAAAAAAGGAACAGCAGTTACACTGTGCACCTGGCAGAGAGGGAAATGATCATGGAGATGGAATAACAGACATATGTAACGGACACTGGCTGAGGATGTAGAGTTCATTAGAAATGTCAGAATGCTAAATGATTTGTGAGTGAGAAGACATGTTTGTACTCCCAAACAACAAACCAGCTTTAGAAATGGCTGACGGAATGTGAATGAATTGTCAAGCGGTTTAACTAACTGTCAATAAAAGTGTGACATTCATTTGGATGTTTGCCATAGTACTGTATGTGATCATGGTTTCCTAGCGACTAAATGTACAATCAGTTTCCTTAATATTCCATATTAGCATTCAGCCTTTACTGATTAGCTGAGCTAGCCTCAGGCAATGGCAATCAGAAGCCTTGTAGATGTCAAACAAGATAGAACATACTTTTCCTTTTCAAGGATCAAATATCAAAAACGACAAATAACATCATACCAACATTTCCTTTTTTTCTGGCTGTTAGTCCCACAGTTATACACTCTGGCCTTTCCAGCAGGCTCCCCTTCATCTTAACTACATAAATGAAGTTGAAATGAGGAAACACTGCCCTATGGAGCGGGATGACAATGGTGAAACTGAGCGGAGTTTGGATGTTGGTGAAAGACTTTGAGCTATGCTTTCAAGCATGGGAGGGAGCCTGGTGCAAAGTACTCAGGCATAGCAGTTTGATTTCCCAAATGTTCATAATTAAACGTTTTCTATTTGAATAGCCAGCAGGGAACTCCTCGGCTTGTGTTTTTGTAGTGGCTATTGTGTTTGTGGAGCCAAATATTGGAAACTTTGATACCGAATCCCCTGGTGTATGTTAACTTTGGCAGCGGCCAAAGGATTCTGGGGATGCTTTTCCTGCGCATTACTTCGCCTCCACTGTTCACCACCCACCATCTCCTCAGGTCGTGGAGTTCCCTGTAGCCACTGCTCGCTGAGCTGAGGAGGGGGAAGCACAGGGAAGACATTGTGATGCGTCTCGGGGTGAAAACTTATCTCAAATGTCTCAGAGGTTTTTAGAGAAAACACTTCAATGTGGGACTTTTTTTTTTTGGATAGGCCTATCTCCTCTTGCTGAACTCTGCTTCATCCTCTGTCATACCTTACAGCGCTGTGTCTCGGGCTTCAGGAAGCCTTTGGCCACCTCCAGCGTAACCGTCAGTTGACGTAAACAGGAAATGCTCCTTAGACTAGACTCATTTCAGAGACCGCTCGGTTCGGCCTTCGTGGGATTTGAAGGATGCGGCAGAGGTAGACCTCCGAAGGCTGCGACCTCCGAAGGCTGCAGCCCCTGAATTGGGACATAGCTATAACCTTCCCTTTAGGGTTGGGCATCATTTCGATTTTAACAATTAAAAATTCAATTTCCGATTCTTCCTTTTGATTCGGTTCTTATCAATTCTTGATTCCGATTCTTTGAGGGGTGAAGTTGAAACGGGTCACATGCTTATTTCACATATAAGAGGACTGATTCAATGGGGATTTACAGTTTTACCGGGCTTTTTCAATGTAAAATAAAGCCACACTTTAGAGCGCCGCTTACTGTGCTGCATCACAAACGATTCCAATAAATAAACGGTTCCATTGGAATCATGATTTTTGAAACAATACCGAGTTGGAACTGATTCTCGAAGCCCAACCCTACTCCCCTTACGGCATCTATGGTGCATGAACCGCTCATCCTGCGATCTCTCCCTCCTGCCCAGGGATCAGCAAATGTTCAGACTACTGTGGAAAAGAGGACCTGGACAAGGCTCCTTTGGCCGGTCTCTGTGCAGCACAGGATGAGTCGTGACTTGATGGGAATGTGAGCTGAGGGCTGCACAGGAGGAAAGGCAGAGTCAACAAACAAGCAGTAGAGCAAATAAGCCACACATACAGTTTGTTATTAAGTTCTTTTTTCCATGTGTATGTGCTTACACAGTACCACTGATAACAAGATCATCCGGTACTGTCGTGGCTTTCTTTTAAGACATCTCTCCTGTATGGGGTTAGTCATCTTTTTTTTTTTTTTTAATAAACGCATGCCAGGACTATGACCCCATGAACTCCATTGGTCCCTGGGAGTCCAATTTCAATAGGAAAACCAAAAAAAACTTGTACAGGGTCTCAAAATTAAGCTAACTATTTTCTATTTATCTATACCGTAAAAGGTATTTTTATGTTTAAATACTGAAAGGTGAGGAGCAAAACTGAAGATGCTACTGACAGTGAACAGGCAGCAGATGTAGCCTGTACTGCTGTTGCAGCTGCTGGCATGGATACCAACACCGGTTGTAGTTCTGAGAAAACCTCAATGATGCCTTATGGCTTTATTTATCGAACGAAAAAAGTTCTTAAACAGTCCTCAAAGGGGCTGTACTCAATATTCACAACATTAATATAGCAGTAAAAGATATAGTGGAGTAACAATTAAGTCACACTCCCTCCGTGTGTGTTGTAATCCGAGCTTCTCAGGTGTTCCTTTCAATAGCTGGTCTGGCCGCGAAAAGCACATTAGTACATGGCCGTGAAAAAACGTGAGCTTTTTACGCAATGGGGAACTGTCTGTGAGAGCCGAGTGGATGCAATCCCTAATTAAGACATAATACATGATGAAAACATATATTGATAAATGACATACAGCACAAGGTATACTGTATGGTTACAAACAAGTATGGACTAGAAAGTGTTTTCAAAATTAAATTCAGTGCCAACAATTACAGTGATTACCTGAATGGGTTTACTGTGTAATTTTCTAAGTGTCATAAATATGTCCTGAAACAGCTCCAGAATTCACACTTAATGATCCCAATGGAATCAAGACATTCAGACTGTCAAGGGTAGATGTAGATGAGTAGTCGTGAGCAGGTGTAAACACTCAGAATGAGTCGGAGATGAAGTTGACAAGATGGGATTTTTATTGTTTACCCCAATTAAGGCCAAATGAGGCAAAATCGTGAAATAAAAATTAACAAAACAATTAAAGAAAACTATACTTTCAAGGAAATAAAATAAATTGACTTGGGAGTCAAAACAATAAGATAATATGAATATTCAACTGTTCAGTAATTAGACCTTAACTCAAGTCATCACTCTGAGGATATGCAACAGACTTATGTCTTACTCCCTCAGGTGTTCCAACAGCTCTCTCCTGAGCAAATACTACTGAAGCCTACCCCTCAAATTGGAACATACCAACACAATACAATGCAGGGGTGGCTCAGGTGAATAGACAGAAACGGCTCCATATAGCCAAAATTAATATATCTAAGAAGCTAGACATTTAGAGCATATCATTTATATGATTCACATTCAAATTAGACAAAGCCCCAATACATCTTGATGGCTACAAAATGTAATACTTAAAATGCCGGTTAACTTCCTGTTACCCCAGAAATCATAGACCCATTTAAACCCGAGGATCACAAAGAGAGCACATGCTGGTAAGACAAATCATGTTACCCTCTGTTAGCTTTTAAACTCAATAAACTGAACATGTTTGTGAAATAAACTGTAGGGTTTTAAACAATAGAAAATTAGGTATTGATGGATGTTGCTATAGCATTTAAATCACTGCAGTATTAGATGTTAAATGTTAAATGTGTACACAAGAAAGCTACAGGATAACTGAGGAATTTGATAAATGACTAGGTTTACAGATTATTTGACAACAGTGTGTGGTAATTAACAGAACATATGAACACACTAAATAAACCTATACAGGCAAGATTTACATTCTGTCTCTGAGAGAAAATAGGTAGCGCATCGCTAGCGTGACGGCAGCCATGCGCCCCGTCACACAGACACATTAAATTATAGTTAATTGCACTGCCATGAGTGAAGTAATGAATGACGAAACACATTAATAACCATGTATCCATGCACGTAACTTCTTATCAAGGTTTATTAAGTGTCATTGTACAACAGTGTTGCACAACGGAAGGCAGCTGTAGTCATTTTATGCTACACAAGAAAAACAAAGAATGGAAAAATAGACTATATTGTTGTTGCTCAAGCTTGTGTACAAAGAAATTTGATGTGCTGTACCTGAATATAAAAGTACAAAAAGTAATAAATACACAAATAATTACCCTAACATACGAATATGAACCAATATGAACCAATATTTGAAAAGCATGTGTGTGTGTGTGGGGACCCCACAAGGTTAAAGGTCTGTTTGAGGGTTAAGACTTGGTTTTAGGATTAGGGTTAGAATTAGGTGAGGGTAAGGGTTAAGGTTAGGCATTTAGTTGTGATGGTTAAGGTTAGGGTAAGGGGCTAGGGAATGCATTATGTCAATGACGGGTCCCCACAAAGATAGTGAAACGCTGTGTGTGTGTGTGTGTGTGTGTGTGTGTGTGTGTGTGTATTCTCTATATATTATATATATGCTTGGTCAGGTGCCTTTGGCGTTGTTATTGACGCTAAAAGTCTTCTTTAGCATTATATCTTAACGTGCTTGGTCGGCACAATAGCCGTCACTTTTGACGCAGTTAGGTAAAGGAAAAGATCGTGGGTGGGCTTATAAAAGGTATGTTTACGTGACATGCGGGACAAGAACGGGACAGTTGGTTTCAGTAAGGAAGAATGGGACAAGAACGGGACAGTTGGGTTTAGGTAAAGAACAGGACAGTTGGGTTGACGAAACGTGACACGCGGGACACAAACCCCAGTCTCCGGGGTGAAAAGTCCTGCGTTGTTTGACCCATTCACCGCCCCAACAACCTTCCCTACACGGAATTACAGGCTTCCATACTACTCGCTACCGCTGTCGCTCTTAATACTACGTCATCTTCAAGCGCTGCGTAGGTGCTGCTCTGGCCGGTGCGTTTCATACAGACGCTGAATGGTGCTTTTTGCGTTGTATCTGACGCTGACAGCCACTGCCCAAGCATCAGTATTTTATAAGTTAGGAGTGAGAATGGGTTGAGTGGATGCATTTTGAGTGTGTTAAAAGAGCGAGACAAGGGAATGATATTTGTACGCTTTACTTGCCATGTGCAAATCTATTACTCAGGGTACACTCACAATACATTTGTGAGTCATGCACAGAGCCGGGCCACTTCAACATTTGTAATCGTGTGTGCTGCATCATATATGATCTTGACAGTGCAGAGAATTAAAGAAAGTAGTTGCAGTTGTAGATGTTGACTCTCTCTTGCCCTCTGTTCAATTTTATGTTTTCTGTTGTCCCACCCATTTCCCACACGTTCTTTGTTGATGCCTCGACCATAAGGGTGCTTTCAAAGAGTAAGCTGAACCGAACAATTTGCCGCAGCGGTTTGAGTTTCCATCTATTGGTGATAACTTATCTTATTTTTATCCTCAAAATCAAACACAAACTTGAGTTGTATTCAGAGTGAAAACATGTTTTGCCTGTTGGCAGGGTTTTTCTAGTTGGACAGAAGTATGTTGTACCATTGCTTTGCAACTGTCACGGTTAAAACTGAATTGAACCCAAATGCAGACCATAACACTGAGCCAGAGAAGGTTTAACAGGTTTATTATAAAGTTAAATTGTTCAGGTCTCCAACAATAGGGGAAGAGCAGGTCCAGGTCTACAGAGTGGGAAACAGTTCCAGAGTTCTGAGCAGGAGTGGTACCATACTGTCCGAGTGTCCGTGGTGAATCCAAATGACGTCCAGTAGTGGAAAGCAGGATGATGGTGGCAGGAGTGAAGCGGAGGCAGGAGTCGGGTTCCGAATAGCTGTAGCACAGGAGAAGATATAAATTGAACAGGCCAAAAACACGAAAGGCAAACAAGCAGGTTTGAGTCAGCAGCGAGACTAACGTGGAAATCTTGGCTATGATCTGACGATGAGTGGCAAGGTTGACCGGGTATTTAAGGCTGTGGTGATTATGGTGAATGAGCTGCAGCTGGAACCCTGACTCCCACACACCAGACTTCACTCCTGCAATAAAGAACAGACAGAGGGGAGGGGAAGAGCAGAGAGAGAGCTACCTAGCAGCAGTAGGCCTAACAGTACCCCCCCCTCTACGGGCGCCACCCGGCGGCCGACAGGGTTTATCAGGATGCAACCGATGAAAGTCACGGACCAGAGCAGGATCCACAATGAAGCTCCTGGGAACCCAGGAACGTTCCTCAGGACCATAACCCTCCCAATCCACCAGGTACTGGAAACCACGGCCTCTGCGGCGAACATCCAGAAGTTGCCGGACAGTGTAGACAGGACCCCCATCCACGACCCTGGGCGGAGGAGGGGGACGAGAGGGCGGGCACAGAGGGCTAATAGACACAGGCTTAATCTGGGACACATGAAAAGTGGAATGAACCCGTAGAGAGGCAGGAAGCTGTAGTTTAACCGCACATGGGTTAACAATAGACAGTATCTTAAACGGTCCTATAAAACGCGGCGCCATCTTCTTAGATTCCACTTTTAATGGAAGATCACGTGACTTAAGCCATACCTCTTGCCCAGGAGAGTAACCGGGAGCCTGGGACCGGTGACGGTTGGCTTGCCTCTGCATGTACGACGAAGCTCGGGACAGAGCTACCCTGGCCTTCCTCCAGACCTTGAAGCAGCGGCGCATGTGGGACTGCACCGAGGGTACCGCCAGTTCCCTCTCTTGGGAAGGGAACAGGGGAGGTTGATAACCCAGAGCACACAGAAAGGGAGACAAACCAGAGGAAGCGTTAGTCAAGGTGTTATGAGCATATTCCACCCAGGGGAGCATGGAGCTCCATGACCCAGGGTTGGACCCTGTGACACAGCGGAGAGCTGTCTCCATCTCCTGGTTCGCTCTCTCGGCTTGCCCGTTGGTCTGGGGGTGATATCCAGAGGACAGGCTGGATGTGATGCCCAAAGCTTTACAGAAAGCTTTCCATACCTGGGAGATAAACTGGGGACCCCTGTCAGAGACAATATCAGTGGGTAGACCATGAGAGCGGAACAAATTTAACCAAAATATCAGCAGTTTCTCTGGCAGTGGGCAGTTTAGGTAGGGCCAAAAAATGAGCAAACTTAGAAAAACGATCAATTACAGTCAGAATGACAGTCTTTCCAGACGAGGGGGGAAGTCCAGTGACAAAATCCAAAGCAATGTGGGACCAGGGACGGCTAGGTATAGGCAGGGGTCGTAGATGACCAGCGCTGGCCTGGGTGGAGTTCTTACTTCGTGCACATACCGTACAAGCAGCAATGAAGGCTCGGGTGTCCGCCTCCATCCTGGGCCACCAGAACTTCCGTCTCAAAAAGCCAAGGGTCCGAGTAACTCCAGGGTGACAGGTAAGGGGAGACGAGTGAGCCCATTGAAGTACCTGGGAGCGAACAGACTCAGGGACAAACAACCGGTTAGGAGGGCCGCTCCCAGGGTCAGCTTGTAGATGTTGAGCCTGTCTAACAATCCCTTCGATGTCACATGTAATGGCAGCAATACTGCAGGTAGGAGGCAAGATGGTTTCAGGGTTACTACCAGTATCAACAGCAGAATGAACACGAGACAGGGCGTCAGGCTTGACGTTGCGGGACCCAGGACGGTAGGACAGGGAAAAATTGAATCTACCGAAAAATAGTGCCCACCTGGCTTGACGGGGATTGAGCTGCTTCGCAGACTGGATGTAGGCAAGATTCTTATGATCCGTCCAAATGATGAAGGCTTGTTCCGCCCCTTCCAACCAATGCCGCCACTCCTCGAGAGCCAGCTTGACGGCGAGCAGTTCACGATTGCCAACATCATAATTCCTCTCTGCCTGAGAAAGTTTACGTGAAAGAAAAGCACAGGGATGCAGTTTGTTATCTTCAGGTGAACGTTGAGACAACACCGCACCTACCCCAGTGTCGGATGCGTCCACCTCCACGACAAACTGGCGGTCGGGGTCAGGCTGCATCAGAATGGGAGCCGAGGCAAAGCGATGTTTCAACTCTTTGAACGCTGAATCGGCCCCTTCATTCCATTCGAATGGTAGTGAGATGGAGGTGAGAGCGGTGAGTGGCGCAGCAATGCGGCTGTAGTCCTTGATGAACCTCCTGTAGAAGTTCGCAAACCCCAGGAATCGTTGCAGTTGTTTGCGGTTGGAGGGGGCTGGCCAGTCCGTGACAGCAGAGATCTTAGCTGGGTCCATCCGCAACTCCCCCTGAGCTATCATGTAACCCAAAAAAGAGGTGTTAGACACATGGAATTCACATTTCTCCATCTTCACAAATAGTTTGTTTTCCAACAACCTTTGCAACACCTGGCGCACATGCAGTTCATGTTCCTGGGAGGACTTTGAGAAAATCAGGATATCATCCAGATAGACGAAAACAAAACGATTCAACATGTCCCGAAGGACATCATTCACTAGTGCCTGAAAAACAGCAGGGGCATTAGACAATCCAAAAGGCATAACCAGATACTCAAAATGTCCCAAGGGTGTGTTGAAGGCAGTCTTCCATTCATCGCCTTTACGAATGCGCACCAGGTGATACGCATTTCGTAGATCCAGTTTTGTGAAGATGGTTGCACCATGAAGGAGGGGAAAAGCAGAATTAATTAAAGGCAGAGAATATTTGTTCTTAATGGTGATGTTGTTAAGTCCACGGAAATCAATACAGGGTCTGAGGGTCTTATCCTTCTTCCCAACAAAAAAGAATCCCGCTCCTACAGGTGACGAGGAAAGACGAATAATACCTGCCGCCAAGGAGTCCCGAATGTAGTTCTCCATAGCCTCCGTCTCCGGGCGGGAGAGATTGTACAGGCGACTGTTAGGGAGAGGGGCTCCTGGCTGGAGGTCAATGGCGCAGTCGTATGGCCGGTGAGGAGGAAGAGAAGTAGCTCGGTGTTTGCAGAAAACGGATGCCAGGTCATGATACACGTCAGGAACAGCAGAGAGATCCATGGACTCCAGTGGAGGTTGAGGAACAGTGCTGGCAGGGGTCTGAGCAGAACACAAACAGTTAACATGACAGAAGGTGCTCCATGAGACAATTCTACCTGTCACCCAATCAATGTGTGGATTGTGTTTAATGAGCCAGGGGATACCAAGGACCAGGGGGGTCTGTGGGCAGTCAATTATGTGGAATTGAATGTTCTCCTGATGATTACCCGACACTCTGAGACAAACAGGAACAGTCTGATGAGTAATACGGGTCAACAATTGTCCATTAAGACCCTTAGCCTGCAGCGGACGGTCCATAGGAATAGTCTCTAAAACCATTTGTTTAGCCAATTCCCGATCTAAAAAGCTTTCATCTGCACCAGAGTCAACCAGCGCTCTAACTGGGAAATTCTGGGACTGCCACTGGAGGGATGCCTGGAGCAGAATGCGGGGAGAAGAGGAAGAATCCACTGCTCGGCTCACCAAAACTTCTCCCATTAATGATGAGCCGGCCCTTTTCCCGGACGAACTGGGCAGGAAGGAACGAAATGACCAGCTTCTCCACAATACAGGCAGACACGAGCCTGAATACGACGTGCACGCTCCTCAGAGGACAACCGTGCACGCCCCACCTCCATGGCTTCGGGTTCAGTGCTCCTAGTATGGACTCGGGAAGACTCGGCCTTCTCCGTAGGGAAGGGGCGGGGAGGAGTTGGTTGACGACAGGCAGGTTGCTTGGAACTAACACTCCTCTCACGGCGGCGCTCCCGAATCCGATTATCCAACCTGATAGTGAGTGAAATAAGATTATCCAGCGTAGGCGATTCATCATGTGACACCAATTCATCTTTCAAAGTCTCAGACAAAGCATTAATGAACACTCCTTGTAATGCCTCGTCATTCCAACCACTCACTGCCGCTAAAGTCCGAAACTCCACTGCCATCTCCGCCACACTGCGAGACCCCTGCCGAAGAGAAAACAACCGTTTAGCAGCCTCCTTTCCCCATACGGGGTGGTCGAAAACCTTCCTCATCTCAGTGGTGAAGGCAACGTAAGAGTTGCAAACGTCCGACTGACTCTCCCAGACCGCTGATCCCCAAGAACGAGCGGAACCGCTAGTAGAGTTGATAAGGTAGGCAATACGGGATCTTTCTGAGGCGTAGGTGAGTGGCTGTTGTTCAAACACTAGCGAGCATTGAGTCAAAAAATCACCACAGGTTCCCATGTTCCCGTCATAGCGCTCTGGAGCAGGAACAAAAGGCTCTCTGATTTGGGCTGGAAGAGCAGGAAAAACAGGCGGAGTGGGAGAAGGAGCAGTTTGTATGCCTTGAACAGGGGGTGCAGCATTTACTTGGGTAGTAAGGGCAGACACTTGATTGGTGAGTAATAGAACCTGATTAAGCAGCATCTGACTGTTCTCAGAAATAGTCTTAAACAAGGTATCATGTTGGCCAAGTAAAATGCCCTGATTGGCTATGGCAGTCCGAATTTGAGTGAACTCTGGGGTGGTATCTGAGCTGTTGTCTGCTGGGTTCATGTTTATGGTCAGATCATACTGTCACGGTTAAAACTGAATTGAACCCAAATGCAGACCATAACACTGAGCCAGAGAAGGTTTAACAGGTTTATTATAAAGTTAAATTGTTCAGGTCTCCAACAATAGGGGAAGAGCAGGTCCAGGTCTACAGAGTGGGAAACAGTTCCAGAGTTCTGAGCAGGAGTGGTACCGTACTGTCCGAGTGTCCGTGGTGAATCCAAATGACGTCCAGTAGTGGAAAGCAGGATGATGGTGGCAGGAGTGAAGCGGAGGCAGGAGTCGGGTTCCGAATAGCTGTAGCACAGGAGAAGATATAAATTGAACAGGCCAAAAACACGAAAGGCAAACAAGCAGGTTTGAGTCAGCAGCGAGACTAACGTGGAAATCTTGGCTATGATCTGACGATGAGTGGCAAGGTTGACCGGGTATTTAAGGCTGTGGTGATTATGGTGAATGAGCTGCAGCTGGAACCCTGACTCCCGCACACCAGACTTCACTCCTGCAATAAAGAACAGATAGAGGGGAGGGGAAGAGCAGAGAGAGAGCTACCTAGCAGCAGTAGGCCTAACAGCAACAAGACCAATGCCATTCCATATATGGTGTAATAATAATAATAATAATAATAACAACAAAATGGATAATAAAATACTGTTTTTCATTTTGGCAATAGTGTGATTGGCAAGCAATTCCACTGTAGCCCTTATGGATATGCAATATGAAGTTAGACACCAGACCTGCAATTAACATATTTGAACCTTCACATCACCATCATCTGTCAGCGTTGCTATGACAATTAGTAAGCCTGCCATAATTTCACTAAGTCATCGGTAGCCAATTTTAATAAACAATAATTTTGGTGGGTTGGCTGAGCCAGCATAAGCAATCATACCCAGCTATGGAAGCAAAGCCAAAGAAATATTTGATTGTTTGGGACAATGCCTAAAGGCAGTGAAAACTTGGAGGCAAGGACTGTTACAAAAATGTTTTGAAAATAAAAATGAGTTTTTGTAATTTTCAGTTAGTTGAGAGGTTTGCGATATGTCTTATTTTACAGAGTTGAGCTTCACTGACTGGGGGTTTTCTGGGGGAGTCACTCTGGATGCACCATTGGAAAAGAGGATTCTGGCAGCATGTGATGCTAAGAGCTGTGGTTTCACTGGTGAGAAATCAGTCCAGGCACTGGACTAATCTGGATAAATTACTCCTGGGGACCTCAGGGCAAACATGAGCTGCTCCACCCCTGTTCCCCCCACGGTCTCTGTAGTTCATACAGTTTTTCTATTCTGAATTTGCTATCTGACCCCAGGTTTGCTGACCTACATTGTGGAACATGCAACATATTGGTACAAACCTGAAATAATTAAGGTCTTAGAACCAGATTTTGAGTCAGGGGCCCTCTTCAAGACAGGGCCACTATATCAGGTAATAGATCAGCCCAATCTTAAGGCCCTTTTCCTATCAATTTATATATGCTTGAGTGGTGCAAATACCCAATCAAACATTACATTTAATTATTACCAACCAGTTGACACACAGTAAGCCTCTCAGGCCCAGGGACACCCCCCGTTGATATAGTCCATCACTGCTCACCTCAGATAAAGAGCATCTTCTTCTTAAAACTTTACAATGGGATGCTTTTAGGACTGTCTCCCATGCAGTGAATAAGACAGTTCCAATTGGGGCTAAGGATGGAACAGTGCTGTTTAAACGCAGCTGTGCAACAGAGTCCATATTGAGCAATCACGGCCATGTATTCCCAATCATCTAAACAACTTGTGGGGATGTGCGACCAGAGGTGAAAATGAAACTCATATTGTAAAATGAATTGCATTTTTTCAGAGCTATTTCCTGATTCAACCTTGACACATCGCCCTTACAACAGTCGCAATATTTACCTTGCAATAGATGATTTACAACAGACATTTTTGAGACAAAGATAAGTTTGTATGGCTACACTTTGTTTAAAACCTAACAAAGTCTAACTTGTGTTGCTTTCCTTTGGACTTTGTGAAGCTGTCTGCCTTTGTCCTGTGACACTGCTGAGTAAAATGTTGTCATAACTTTTATAAATAAGGCAAAACAACTAATATATATGAACCAGGTGGTAATAATTTTCTGTTTAAAATGTTTGCTGTATAAACGTTTATAAATTGGCATACAATACAATGTTTTAGACGATATTATGTGTGCTTTATTTCAATTTCATGTACTTTTTCTGAACCATGATTGGGAAAAAAATAGCATCCATGGAGGTCAAAGTAATAAACTTCATATCACAAGTCTCTGTCTCCAAGGACTCCACAACGGGAGACCAGGACTCCTGCAGGCCCATCTGTTAGCTTTCCCACATCAGGATTTGATGTAGAAAGCCACTTCCCCCTCAGCTGGGCATGCTGCCATCTGGACCAGTGAGCCGCTGGTCCAGTCTTGGATGGGGTATAGTCAGCCAACAGGGCATTACAAAATGCACAAGAATGATATAATGGGAGTGTCATGCTAATGCACTTATTAGAATCAGGTTTCTCATGAGCTAAGTATGGACCTTTCCTCTTTCTGTTACAGTTCGAACATCTGGTTCACAGTGACTAAAGCTTGACTAAAGGATCCATGGCTTTAAGACAAAACCAAAATGTTAGGAGTTTTGTCAAATGAAAATGGACTGAAACTAAGAAGCATGAGGTTAACTAAATATTGCTAAAACTCATATGGACTTTTGTCGTCAGGACTGAGACTTAGATGAAATCTAAAACTACTTGATATAATTGACACTAGCTCCGTTACCACTACGATGTACCAATAGGGCTGGGTACCGAATTCGACTTTTTAGGCACCGACCGAATTGCCTCCTTAGTATCGAGTACCAAAAAATGCCTCTCAATTCAATACCAAAAATCAATACCTAAGGAGTAAATCTCATCAAGGTCAGTGAGCCAATTCAGACTCTACAACTCATCTACCTCATGCAGAGAGATGAGGCGGCTCCAGGTTCCTTTTCTGCTCCACTCTGTTCGTTTAATCTCTCTTTCTCTCTGGATTACTGTCTCTCTGGGAATTACACTCATTACAACTCTGTGATTTGCAGGACATACAGGGACATAATGTGCAATATCATGGACATAACCATGAACATTCCGAATTACCCTTATACACTTACCTGTACTAACATTGATAGCTATATGCTTCCTTTCATAAATATCTACAATCCTTACAGTTAACCTGTTTATATTGTTGGCATTGTGAATAGATTTAGGATTTGCACATTATTGATATTTCATTTATTTTACTTGTTTTATTCATAAGGATATCGCACATGAATCAACATTTCTGTAAATGTGCCAGTGTTAGCCAGCTGGCTAATTTTCAACAGTAGTCCTTTGGCCAGATGTTTTGAGACCAGAGCAACAGGAAACAGGAAGACATTAGTACGGGTTAAAATTGACATACATGAGACAACACGACGTCAACATATTTATACATTCATATTGATATTTGAGATGTTAGGCTGTATTTTGTATTTGCACTCTTTCCTATTTTGTACAGCAACTGATGCACAATAATTCCCCTCAGGATAAATAAAGTTGTTTCTTATCTGCTCAAGGAGTGGTTTACTGTGTTGTTAATTAATTACATTGTTCTAAACCTTACTGTTATCACTCCCTATCACTTTCCATAGACTGCACTGTAGACAAAATCTGTCTGAAAGATTCAACATACAAGAATTTTACATACATTTAACAACATATTAGAAATACTGTTGAGGAATAGGTCTTAATTCCCTCTACTCAGGCTGGTGATTGTCAGTGCTTATATCTCTCAAAGGATCCCATTTCCCATAAACCTCACTGCTTCCTATCTCCTTGTCTTTGTCTTTACTTATGAGTCCAAACATGTTGGAAGTGTATTTTTCCACTGGATGTTCATTCCTTCCACCATTTGCCATTGTCCGAAGTTCTGGAAAGTTTGAGTGCAGTATTTCTAGGAGGACGTGGCCCGGCTACTGGTCAGTGTCAGTCTGTTCCTGGAGCTAATGTAAAGAGATGGGAAGGAAGAGCAGGAACTCACATGATGGGAGCTGGAATAAATGGGTGTTGCCATTGAAGATGGATTACATAGTATTTGACTAAATGTGTTTTATAACCTACACATGAGAAATATCCCATTAAAATGTCAAGTAGAGTGAAGTCCATCATTAATAGCATGGCATTAAAAATGTAATGTATGTCATTGAAATAGCTATCCATTTCTACAAGAAATGGTCTTTCACATCTATTTCTATGTAAAACACTATTCTCATTGTGTAACTGACTTATATGGTGTTATACTGCTAGGCCGCTGGTGTCCCACACCAAAGTATGGAACACTTGATAGACCTAAAAGGTCAGCAATCATATCTGAGCATCTCATAGCATCTTTGATATGCTGTCATGGTATTATAGGGTTATTCCATGTCAAAAATAGAAAGAGGTTTTTGTGTATAATTTAGATTTTGTTCAGAACTTATGTACATCTATATCATTTATATATATATATTTGCGACCATAAAAATATTCTGTAAAATATGTTTGCTGAATTGAGCATAATAAGCCTCATATATTAAAACAAATTTAAACAGTAAGAAAACATGGGTGGAACTTTTAAATTTACACACAAAATGCCAACATACAGTAGCCTGGCTCAGTACTACTTCAGTACTTCTCTGTACAAATGAAATGTACGAGAGTCTGGTAGGACCAGGCTACACACACAGACCCCTTTGCACACAAATGTTCATGGTCCACGGAATGAGTCAACATCGTCATTTTGGCATCTCAAAAATGCAACAAACTGCAACATTGGCTTGTTATACTTACCATATATAGGATTCTTATGCCCCTTAAATTTGCCACATCAATCAAATTGTAATTTCACTCAATAAAAAGTATAAATTTAAAAGAAATTTAAAATAATACTGTATTTCTAGCAGGAAATATTGAAACATCCATATGTATATACTTTGGGTGACTACCTGGGGCTCCAAAGCTCCCCATTTTACACTCATTATCAAAAGCCAGTAATCCCAAATATGACATCTGCTTGTGCATTTCAATCATTTGGATCTGTTGTACACCATTTTGTCTGTGCCCCTACCTAATTTCATGTCTGTAGGAGGGACATTTCTAAAGATATCGAACCCTAAAAATGGCTTCCCGCCTAAGACTAAATTTATGGGGCAAAATGACAAAATTGACAGGAGCAAAAAACTATGCACGTCTCATTGCCTTTGTCGTTGTATGCTTGGTAAAGGTGTGTGGCAGGCTTTTGTGGTTTTAGGGGAGTAGATTAATTTACTTATTACAGTTTTTTACATTTGCTAACACACTAAAATTACATTTCCTAGCACAATTATTTAAACTGACACATAGAGAGCAAAACCTCTTCTCAAGTCTCCAAAAGTCTAAACATTTTCTGCGTTACACACATTTTGCAATTCAAAATGGCACTTTTTAAGTGCACTGAACACAGTTCTCTGCATAAGACACAACAATCTGACATAAAGTCACGTTTGTCATTTCAAAACACTGCCATTCAAAATGACACTACATGAGCTAATTGGCCAATATATGTGCTACCTGGCCAAACACCTCAATGCTTAATTGTTACCACTTCAATCAGGAAGTAAAGTAAAGGTGAGCACCTTTTTTTTTTCTAGATATTTTTTCTGCAAATTTTTTAGTGAGCATATTTTTGTTCAGTCCAATGTAAATATATCTGCTGTGCATATGTTGCACTGACTTGTTTGGTGAAACAAAATTAAAAAAAAAGTTTCAACAGCATGTGTGTGTATCTACAAATATTTCTGTGCAAGTAAACAATCTGAAGAATTTTCTACAATTTGAACTATTTTAGTATTATGGCAACGCATACTAAAGATGAGAGTGCTTTTCATTACGCCCAACAGTGTGTAGTTGGTTAGACAGAAATCTGGTAATGACGTGTGTGCCATTTGGTGCAAAAGTTTGATTTTGATAATGCTATATGTAGTTTTGGTTGCAGTGCTTCATTTTGCAGGATATATGAGGTATTTTGCAGTTTGGGTGTGTGGTTTTGTGAACTGTGTTAAGTATTTTGATAAAACCAGCCTAGTTTGCAAAATTGTGTTTTAGCAATTGGAAAAAAAAACTGTAATTAAAGGTGCCGGAGCAGTTCTAGATCGCTGGTTGAATGATTACGAACGCTTGGCAGTTACTAGCCTGTTTGTGGATGGTTTGCATTCATTCAGCAGCAGGGGAGAGAGAGGTGTGAGGATGGCTCACGAGCAGTGCCAGGTGAGTTGATTGACACAGCTGGTGCTCATTGACTAATTATACTCTCCCTTGACTGCAGTAGAGTACCAGAACCTCCATGTCTGGCACACACCAGAGACAGACAGCCACGCTGGCTGTTGTATTTTGTTTACTTCTGAACTGAGTAGTTTGCACACATTAGCTCAGAGGGCTAACTTGGCTTGTTTACTGTATAAGATTCCTTCCTTTGAGACGGTCTACATCTGTACAACAGCGTGCTGCATGTGACGCTTTTGTGCATGTTGCAGAGTATGTCGTCTTCTGATGCTTGACGTCCCCCCCGCTCCCCACCCAACTACAGAATTCCATCCAAATAACACCCAAATACAATTGTTTTTTTTTCCTTATCAAATGTATTATTGGTATTTATATATTATTCATGCACATTTTAACTGAGGGTGCAAGCTTTTGAGTTTGTGGGTTGAACCCATAGGATGTCATATCAAGCAGCAAATCTGGCTCACTCATAGACCTTTTTCACGGCAGACATGTTGACATGTCATAGTCGGAAAAGCACAGGTGTATTCAAAACCATTAATGATGGCTGCATTCCACTTAGGAGAGGCCCTGGTATTGAGCATGCTGACTCACTGAAATAGCTTACTGGGACACTTGATGGAATTGAACCATTTTTAAGGTGATCAATTTCAGCTGTGCTTTTCCTACTATGACAAGTCAAAATGTCTGCTGTGAAAAAGGTCCATTGTAAATTGTAAATTTTATTCTCATGCTATAAGTGTCTCTAGGCACACAGGGTACACATTTATGTTGAAAAGCCATGAAAAGGGGCATTTTGCATAATATGTCATCTTTAAGATATTTCAAGGGTTTTGCTTGTATAAGACTTGGCCATTTCCCAAACAAAAAAAACCCTGTGTCATCCTTCGAGGGAATTCCCAGGAAGAAGAAGTGATCTGGAATGAAAGACCAAATGAGGATACCTCCTGGGAAATGAGAAAACACCAACATATGCTACTACATCCAAATCATAACCAGTGTAACTTGCTAAGAGTCCATAGCAGGGCATGAAGTTAACTTTTTTGACCACCAGCCACTGTGGCAGGTGGATTTTTAAGTATGGGGGCCCGCCTTGATAATCCTGCATAGGGGCCCGGTGTTGGCTCGTTACGCCACTGCATATAAGAGATGAGATGACTGACAAAATCAGGAGTAGCCTACGCGCACCACAACAACAACAAAACACTGGTGAATGCGCACCATAACACAAGAATTTTTTTTGTATAGTTCTTAAAAATAAAAAAATAAATAAAAAGGAAACTTGTTTTGGGGAGAATAATACTTATTACTATTAATTCATTATTCTGGGCTGAGATTTCCTAGGAACCTTACCAAAAAGGCTCAGGATGCTGCAAATGTTGGTAAAATATGAAAAAGGCTAGTGGATTTAAGACACAAAATAAGAATGTATTGAATGAATCAAATATGAACATATCTGTCATTGTCAGTGGCTTGTTAATCTTTACATTGTTAGTTAATTTCCTATCCTGGCCTGGGACACACATTCATACGGTTTGATAAAGTACTTTAACTTATCATTACACTTACAATAATGAGTGTAGCTGTCCTCAATTTAGGTCATCCTGTAGGTCTCATCGGCGTTTTTTCCTGCATCCACCGTGTGCGTTTGTGTGTGATTGTGTGTGTGTCTGTGCGTGTGTTTGCGTGTGATTCTGTGTGTGTGTGTGTGTGTGTGTGTGTGTGTGTTTGTGTGTGATTGTGTGTGCGCGTCAGTCGTGGGGGAAACGGAGCAGCCCCGCCCGCTGCAGAGAGCCAACAGTATTGAAACAGCAGCAGCTTCAGTGACAGCGTACATTTATGTTAAAATGTATACATGTTGGCAGGACGGTCTGAAATGTTTTGCACGGTCTTTCGCTGTACGTTTTGTTGGTAAATGTGAGATGTTCGAGTCACACACACGTCTCGTCTTCATATCAGAAACTAGGAAATTAACTTTACCCGTTCTCACTCCCGCTTGGTCAGTGGCTGCACATGGGACTGCTGGGATTGTGTGAGTATTGAAAATGTCAATCAATGTCTTCCAGTGATGCGGGCCCCTGATTGGACCAGGCCCGTAAGCAACGGCGTACCCTTCTTACCGATAGTTAGGTGTCTGAATCACTCAATTCTCATTGGCTACCGTGGCAGGTAGATTGACAGTTTCACCCGCCAATCACAAAAGTTACCCGCATTTGGCGGATGGGCAGGTGCCAATTTCATGCCCTGGTCCATAGCACATTACTCATCCTGAGGGCCACTTTTCAAACCCACAGCTCCAGACACTTTTTACATATATTTTTTACAGACACTTTTTACAGAAAATGTATATGTAATTTTTTTGTATACATCCCAACAATTGTGCTTTACAATAAAAGACTATATATTTATTATAATGATATAGTCTTTTAATGTAAAGCACTTTGAGTTTACGTGTTATTAAAGGTGTTTTATAAGTAAAATTGCCATTGCCACTTGATCATTTGTAAAATATCTGCTGTCATAGAGAGGGAAGAGACACAGGAGGGATGAGCAGTGACCGTGTAAAAATAGATGAAGCTTCCGGGTCTGAAAATTGAAGCCAACGCGGAAGTGCCTAAAGCCGCCTACACATGATCTGCGGCAAAACCGTGAGGTAGGGCGCAGAGCAAACGTTCGGCAAGATGATCGAAATTGAAATAATTTGAACTTTGAGCGCAGCGCATGGCGCAAATCCAAGCAGTGCGCAACGCCAGGGGTAGCACTGCGCCTAGTTAGGGGGCCCCACTTTCCCCATAGGAAAACAATAGAACGGCCAGCACAGAGCAGTTTTACCACAGATCATGTGTAGGCAGCGTTAAACCTGCATGCTATCTAATTTCCAACAGGGGCCAACTCCATTGGCTCCAAAAGAAGTCAGTTTCTATAGAAGTCTATGGGAAAATTACAGCATGACGTTCATTTAATAAATGATGGTCCTATTTATTTTAAAATAAAGGAGAGGATGCTTTAGAGCGTGGCAACACGCCGGCCTGTCAATCAGGACAGAGGCTTAGCAATGCTAACCATGGTACTGTGCACATTAAAATAGCTGTGAACTTGTTGTGGGTGCTGTCAGTGTTTTCGTCCATTTGGTCACAAAATGTCTTGTTCAGCGTTCTTCCAACCAAGCTTTTTGGCTAACTCTAACGTTAGCTGGTAACTTAAGGGAACGTTTGCAGATTTTCTGTGTACTGCTGTACATGCAGATTGTTGATGCCAGTATCTGGACGTCCATGTAAAAAATTCTGCTGGCTTGGCGCGTCATCCTCCCCAGCTCCACCTTCTCATCCAAAATCGTCACGTCCGGTTTCAAAGAACCAAGATGGTGACGGCCAAATTGCCAAACTCAATGTTTTTTTTTTTTATTTATTATAATAAAAAAAATAAAAAAATAATGTCAGGATGTGACTGTAGGCAGCTTTTCATTTTGTTCCCAAAGTTGCATGTTTTTTTTAACAGTTATTTGCATGGTTTTGGGATTTGCTGTGTTTTTCTAATTGTTTGTTGGACTGGGAATTAGAATTATGAGAAGCAGCTGTGATTGCCTGGAACATGTTGTACAATGTTTTTAGCCTGACTCCGCCATCCTACGTACTTCCGCTCAATTTTAATTTTCCTTCAATACACTGTCTGGGTTTGCGGTATATTCTTGGGTTTTCTCCGGCCAATCTTTACCAGTCCAATCAGCGAACAGAGGGAGTGGCTGAGAACGATGACGTTGAGGTTGTGCGCTAGTTTGAGTTGTAGTTCTGTAACGGCGGCGGAGAAAGATGCCAGCGAAGCCATTCGGTCCTTTGTGGCAACGCTGCTGAATATCCAGAAGTTAAAGTCTGAGCAAGAACAGCCTTTGCTGAGTTTTGTTGGAGGCCCTCCTCTCCACAGGGTTCGGGGAAAGTTTGATTTTCCAGCTTGCTCCGTTAGTGGTGAAGGAATTGGCTAAGGCGAACGCTAGCGATGCTAAGCCAACGTCACGACCAAACGTTAGCGATTGGTTATGGCAGATCCAGAGTGGCTCTGGGCAGATCCAATAGTTTTAAACTTCAACAGAGTACCCACCTTCAAGGAAGTTAACACTTGTCAATGGATAGTGGCCAGACTCTCTGTACACATGAAATGTACGAGAGTCTGGTAGGACCAGGCTACAATCTTTTAGCAACTGGTCCAAACCATTACACAAACCTACCCCACAGATCGTGATGCACATACTTTTTAGAGTTGTTCTTATTTTGAGCTTTTTAAAGTTTAGTTCTCTGAGATCATACCCACTCTGCCGTTCTATAAACCAATTGTCAAAACGGCATTCCACAAACCATTGGATGCAATGCATGTAGGCGGGGCGGTGTGAAACCAGCATCGGGATGAGGACACTAGCACTGTTGCCAGCCTTGTTGAGATGATTTTTTTTATTGTACTTCTGTCTCACCCACCATATCTACAAAAAACTATTCATGCTTAATAGTGACCAAACCTAGACCATATTGCGTTTAAGTACCGAACATCAGAAATCTAAACTCATTGTGCAGTTAAAGTCAAAGACGGCATAGTAGTATAGAGCTCAGTAAAAAGACCTTAATGACCTACATTTTCATTTCTCAAATGTAGAAAATAAACAAAATAAAAACTGAGCACTGTGAAGTGAAGAAACAGAACACATTGTACCCTACACGCCGCCAGTAAACATGGATCCTGGCATCGGGTTTTGCTCTGTTACAATTGAGAGTGACATTTCACTTGTAATTGACCACTTTTAATTTATGAGTTTAGTGAGTCAACACTAAAGGCACTGTGCCATTAAATCCTTTGGGTGTTGCCTTTGTTGTGTGACTTGCATTTGAACAGCTTTGCCAATGATTAGTTTTCCGTTTGTTTGTTTAGTTCCAAAGGAGAACAATTGGAAATATGAATAGTTAATAGGAAAGTTGTACCACCACAAGCTAGCTTTAGCTGGAATAATACAGCTGCTGCTAACCTAACCCTAACCCACAAACTCAAAATCATTGTACACACTAAGACCATGAAATAAATAGCTATTAGGTCATTTATTTTATGTCACTGTATTAGAGCTATTTCTATATTTGTGTTGGTAACATGAGCTGAGATCTGCTGTGATTCTCACTTTAGTCATTCAGTCATTAAGATTATTTGGCCACTTTCCTGCAACCACCAACTATGTTGTTTAACATTCTTTCAACATTGCTAATTAAAGGTGCAGTAAGTTAGCCTGATGTCGTCATACTCAGATTCTAGTCAGAATATGAGTCTGATACTGCTCCATTGGGCTGTGATTATGGGAGCATGTTTCAACTGAACCAGGAAAGAAAATGCCTCTGCACTCAATTGGATGGACCTACAAACAATCAGAGCAACGGAGTATGTGACGCCCCATCTTCTTAGCGACCATCAGGGCTTGCTGATTTTGCCGAATCCCGTAGGAAGGACAGCCAAAACATCTTTCCGATCGACAAATGCCTTGATCGCGGTTCTCTGTTCCTCTTTTAAAATGAATGCACTGTTGATATCTTCTATAACAGACCGATGGCGGAATCTACACATCTCAATTCTCCAGCGGCAGCCATCTTTGTTGTAAACAAATTCAACCCAAGCGCTCTTTGGTGACGTGGTTGATTACGTTACTGTTGATCATCTGTCCATCATTGTATAAAGCCCGTCCTGACAATTTGATTGGTCCGAACAGCTCTGGTTCGAGCATAGGTGCTCCACAACGGATCAAGTCCAGACCGAACTTCCCAACCACAAATGTTGTGGGCGGGGCTAAGTTCGGCTGGCATCCAGGCTAGCAGTAAGTGATTCTGCACAAAGATTGTTAATATTTCAACTCAACTCCCAAACAAATACAACCCAATCTGAGTTTTCTGTTGCACGACTAAAACAACTTTTGAACGTACACATGTTCCACCAAAACAAGTTCCTTCCCGAGGCTATTTAGGAGAGGCACCGTTGCTCCGTATGGAGCTTAACGCCGAGCCGATTGTGATTGGTTTAAAGAAATGCCAATAAACCAGAGCACGTTTTTCTCCCATCCCGGAATGCTGTGTGGACTAGCCAGACCCTTCTCCGCAACGCTGTGAAGGAAGGTCTGGCAATGCAAGACTACCAGGTGACAAACCCAGGATGCACTCCACTACAGGCCTACTCAAGTACTGCACTAAATTACATATTTGTACTTTAAATGAGAATTTCCATTTTATCCCAATTTTATACTTTTACTCCACTACATTTATTTGACAAGTTACTAGTTATTATACAGATACATGACAAAACATATGATCAGTTTATAACATGTGAACAATGGTATAGATAACATTACCAAACAGTATTTAGGATCATTCACAGTAACAGGAAAATAGACACCATAGCCTATGGATTAGGTTTTGATTGATATTTCCCCCTTTTATCGAGCCACTTTGGACATCGTGCTCATGATGTATCATGTAACACGTTAAACTATGAATTCACTTCAATCTACATCTTCATTTTCACCACTGATGTTTGCGGACTGAGGCAGGATTGTAGGGTCATAAGTCGAAGCCATTTATATTGAAGCCAACATACAAAAAAAATACATATTTGTATTTTTTATAATTTGTTTACTGAGTTTGCTATTAAACTATATTTTCTGTAAATTTGATTACTTAAACTGAGCTCTTTTTTTCAAGGAAAACTAAACTCTTACTAAAATGATTTATTTCATTAGAACATTCATATATATATATATATATATATATATATATATATATATGGCAGATATCTGTATTTTCATTTTTCAGAGTTCATCAATTGAAATTTCTTTTTGGTGCACTTTTAATTATGCTACAAGTAAAGTCCAACGCTTGTGTGCATTAACTGTAGACAAATGTTCCGTTGTGTGTCATACATGTATCATCAGGATAAAACCATGGCGGATGTTGGGGGTGTAAAATACAATTAACTTGTTTCTCATATAAGTAGGACAGTTTCTTCCTCTTGAAGTGTCTTATGCAATTGCGTCAAAACTTGTTTTTCAGCTGAGAGAATCTCCTCCTCTGTGTCTTTGGACGTTATCCATCAACACCACACTCAGTAATCAAGTGGCTGTGTGCTGAATGCTGCCGTGTTAACTACACTTCATGTTTTTTAATCTTTTTGACATAGTCAAAGTTAGATTTGGTATGCCACTTGGGACGGAGCACACTGTATAACATATGGTGGCATTACCTTGTATGGGATCACTAACTTCAATAGAATGTAAAAGTGCACAACATATAGCAGCAGGGAGTTTCTGCCGCACAGTTCTTAACTGTTGCACAAAAGCAACTGCCCTCCCACCCTCTGGCTCTGACTCACATATTTGGAGCCTTAGGCATACTGAAATGCTCTACAAATGATTTTAGGAGTTGTTGCTTTCAATTATATCCCAAACCTATTTAACAGCAATAAATGTATATTTTATGGACTAAATTAAGCGTGTAAGACCTGACAATACATTTGCTGTGGAGCTGTACATAATGGTCGAGCTGCAAGAGGATCAGAACCTGATGCAGAGCGTTAAATTGGGGATAAATTTATGAGCTTTATAAATATGGCTTGAGGAACCAGAACACTGGGCAGTTTACCATTTCCTGCAGTGAGCTTTCTCTTGATCTTTATTGTAACACACTTTATAGTGTGGCCCACACTGCAGAAAACACTAATGGTTCCATTGGGGATAGCTAAAAGGCTCGGAGTTATTTCAAAGGTTAGAAGGTAAAAAACAGGCTGTTCTGTATTTTTGATGTACTCATTTATACTCATTCCATCTGCGTTTCCCTCTCTTCATCCAGCTCACAACATTCCCATGTCCTGAGTCTGCTCGGATAGGCCATTTACATTCAATTCTAGTGTTTAACCTCACTCCCTTTACATTGAACGTGATTTATTCGAATAATTACATCGCAGAGCTGATGTCTGGGTCTTTACCCGTCTGGAATCACTTCAATTAGGAAGCGATTTTTGGAGAGCTATTTTGAGAGTTTATTAACTCTTGACTTCACATTAAGGGGCACAGCAGTTTAGCTTTTATTTGTTTCTCCCGTTACCAACAAGTCCCACAAATGAGTTACTTTTAAAATGACTTTTGTTTTCTGTCATAGGATGACATGGCTTTACAAATCATCCTTACAAAAAATGACTGTTCACCGTTTCTAGATCTGCAACTGTTCTGGTTTGGTTAGGATTAAGTACAAAACCAGTGCTTCAGGGGACATAAACAATTACTTTGGTTAGAGATGCTGTATCTTCATGGTTAGACATGCTGTATCTTCATTGTTAAAGTATTTGGTTTAAGCATAGTCATACTAGTTGACAGAACAACACATATCAAGGTCCACTTACTAGCTTCTTTCAGCTATCACACAGACTTCTTCAGTGGAGTCGCATCGGTTGTTTACTTGGAGACGGTTGCACCAGCTGCTTGTAAATTCAAACTCAGCCAGATGTAACATTGGTTTAAGTGGAGATTTATGTGTCAATAAATTCAAACAGGTTGCATCACATAAACTAGTTCTTATGTAGCGATTAGCTACAAAATACTTACAGCACCTAACTGCCAGGTGAAACTGTTGCCTATCTGACACTAATGTATCGTGCGCATATGTGACCCATATATGAGTCATTGACTTTTGAAGTATAAGAAGTAATATCTAATATTCTCTGCTCTTTAAATTGGAGGGAGACCTGCTGACTCACGGCTTATTTCTGCTTAAAACTACCCTGAGGCATTTTGGTGCTGACAGTTATCAGTCCTGCTGCAGCCTGGGCCACTACATATGAAAGAGTCTGACCAACTGAACTCCTTGGTGAAATAAAAGTCTAATAAAATTGTGAGAGCCTGTCCCAACAAGTGAATCAGTCCAGCATGCTGCCATTGGTGAAGGTGGATATTTTGTGACACTTATTTAAAATACAGGATTTCCTGGCTGTTCTAGCCAAATCAAAAAGGCTTGAGTCCATTTCACATGGGCACATGATATCCCTGCACTGGGCAATGTTTTCATGGTTTTATACCACTGGTCTGTCCAGCCAACACTTTACAGAAAGCCTGTTCCAGGCTCAAAGTCATCTATTCTCGGGTTAACTAAACCACCAACTGCCACTGATACGACGGAGCACCATGTGAAGCACCATGCCGAACACCACGCGGAAAACCACGCGGAGCACCACGCGGAAAACCACGCGGAGCACCACGCGGAAAACCACGCGGAGCACCACGCGGAGCACCACGAGCACCACGCGGAGCACCGTAGCCAGCGTCGCAGAGCTCTATAGGAGCTAAACACATCTACTAAATGCCGCTGATACGACCAAGCTGTGACTGAGGTCTGTAGACGGCGTCACGAAGCTCCGTAGCTTCTGAGAAGCTCCCTGTGAAACAAAACCACTGCGCAGCAGGAACGCGGCGCATCTGCCCCTGGTGGAATTCCGGGGTGACTCATTGGTTGGAATGTTGTAACCTAATTGTATGGCTATCTGCCAGGAGAAACATTGGCCCGACAGTAGCACTAGAGAAAATATCAGGGGGGTCACCAGACATTTTTAGAATTACCCTATTGTGACTGAATAAATATTCATAGGAAATGGAAATGCAATCCAAGTGTTAGTTTTCGAGTTACATTTTCATGATCCAAACTGTTGGTCAAGAAGAAGCGTTGACCTGAAGGAGCGAAAAGCTCAGAGTAGCAACAAAATATTGGGAACAAAACATTCATGCCAAATTTCATTGTGTGTGTAGACTGACATCCCCACTCCCTGGCAGTTACATTATTGACAACCTAATACCTTAGCAACCAAAGTACCCACATAAGGCCGGTGCATTATTAGTATCACTTATTCAATCAATGTTGATGGTCCCCAGCAGTGGCAGCTGTTATTATCAGACATGTGGCATTATGTCTATGTAACCCTAATGTAGTCGGGTGAAGAGGCCATCAACCACGTGGAAGTGATTTTCATCAAGACCTGCTTTCACCTTCCTGGCCTGCTCTGATCCTGCTCTATAATTGTTGGAAAGGGAAGGGGCTTTTCCTCCCCTTTTCCCTGGCTGGAGGAAGCCTGGGGGGGAACAGCCGGTCCCTGTCGGCTCTGTATCTGTCAGTTCACTGTGCGTCCATCCTGCCACCCTCCCACTCACCCTGCCAGTCGGAAACCATAAACGTGTCAGTGGCACAGAGCGACGTCTACTGTGTGAAGCATCACCTTACCCCCTTCATGCCCTCTGCCAGGCCTTCCTAAATCATTCAGTTAGGACAGTAGCAGTGAATGACATTTCCCCTAGGCCCAGAGGACACAGAGGTAAAGCCAAGGCCAGGGGCTTTAGAAAGTAAACATCTACTCCAATAAGCAGTAAGTGCTAACTATCATATACTGTACAGTGTGTGGAATATATCTTGTAATTCCCGATATATCAATATCAGTATATATCAATATATCACAACAAAGGTTTGCATGTAGTGTACAGAAATTCAAGAAGGTGCATCCACACATACAAAGAACCCAAAGCTTTTGAGCATAAATTAGTTCGAAACCTTCCCTATCACGGAAACAGTGCACTATAGTGTGTTTGCTGTTTTGTAGTAGTGTTCGAATTCTCAGCGGTTTATTTCATTCACTATTAGTCTACTATAAAATACCCACAATGCATGAGCCTGAATACGACATACCCTACATTTTCGTCCCGTATACCACAATGCAACGCGGCCATGTTTTCCCGGAGGAGGAGGAGAAGAAGAAGAAGCAGAAGGACCCACGAAAACTGAAAAGGAAAAATGGACCGGGCTTTCGTTTATAAATGGAAGTCGTTTAAGTATAAGCATTTTCCATGATGACATGTTAGTGACCCTAGCTTTTGAACACTTTATAAACTATTATAGGGCGTATTACAAGTATTTTTGTTTCGATTTGTTTACATGATGCTGGGCTTCCGTCACACAAATATCTGCCGCATCTACTGACGTCACGATGTTAAGACATTTTCAGTGTAGTGTCCGAAATTTCGTTTGGTCATTCCCTATATAGTAAACTATTAAATAAACACTATATAATAGGGAATAGTGAGTGAGTGAATGAGGGAGAGGTTTCGAACACAGCTCATGTTTTTGTTGACTACATCAGATAATTTACATAATCAGCTCTGATTGGGCTTTTATTTCACGTTGCGACTATACTGGCAAAAGACAGTATAGTTTGAGCATCATTCTAATTTAGTTCTGTCATAGAAAAATCAAATAGATGATCAACTCTTGCCTATTTTGTTCGAAGTACGTTTACGTAGTTTTGTGGACTAGAAAACAATGTTGTGCTTCTGTTTCATTTGAGAATAAAAATGAGCACAATCGGTTGTTGCCGAGTTGTTGTTTGGGCATACAGCAAAGTTGAACTTCTCTCAATGTACCCACATCGAGGGGGTCTCCTCTTGGTCTGACACTTTTTGTACCTTTCCGACTCAAACAATGCCACAATCAACTTTACGCAACAATTGGTCAGGTGTGTGGAGGTGTGAAAGTATAGTCAGGATTTTAACTTCTGTTTCATTCTTTACCCAACTCTCTTGTATAAAACTGAGAGCAACACCATGAATGCCCTCTAGGAGATACTGTCCACAATTGTACAACTGTGTGCGTACAATTCATCACATCTCTTTCTATATGGTTGATGGCACTTTGTAAGAACTACTGCGTATCAAGATTCACATTTTCCAAAATAGCTTAAAACAACACTGACAGGCCCGTACTGTATGTACACTGACAGCACTCCTGGTCACTTTAAATTTACTCCAAAAGACATCACTTCCTATTGCAATTTTAATGTAAATGATGGCTTGACGATAAAATGTGAACCTTTCCTTTATGGTGGTAACATTGTTTACATTGCTCAAAGCTTGATGGGAACTCAATGGCATTGGCATGGCAACATTTAAAACAAGGGGTACATCCCAGGTCCTTAAATTGCGTTTCCTTCACTAGCTTCCCTTCTTCGCGTCTTAGTCTGAACTAGGGCTGAACGATATGGACAAAATTTCATATCTCGATATTCATGCCAGATATCTCGATATCGATACGATACGATATGACTACGGGTTTGGTGAAAATCAAGCATTTTTCAGAAAAATAAACACATCATAATACAAAAGAGTGCAGTTTTATTGATTAGAACTCACTGCCAATCATCAACATTACTGTCTGGTGGACGTCGACTCATATGGTGTAACACTACTGAAAGCATCAGCAATACTTTGCTTGGGCCTCTTTTGGGATGACTGAGAAGTCCCCAGTGTTTCTCTCATTGTCATACACTCTTCGTGCAGCACATGATGGTGTTGTTTCAGGTGGTGAAACATGTTTGTTGTGCTACCTTGCTTCGTCGCAATTTTCGCCAAGCACGACTTGCACAACACCTCGCTCTGGTTGACATCAACCTTTCTAAATCCAAAATACCTCCAAATAATGGAGGATGATTTATGTTTTGGCACAAAATTAGTTTCTGCATCGCCACCGGCCGCATTATCTTCCGCACTCATGTTACTTTTCTTTCGTTTCGATTTCCCCGCTGTGAATGTCCTGAGTGTGTGCGTCAGTCTCCGTCTCCCTCACTCCTGCCCTTCTATGTTTGTCATTGGCTGGCTTCAGCTGTCGATCCACATGAATTAAGCTTTGTGGTTGGCTGGCCGTAATGGTGCGTTCAAGGGCAATCGTAAAAGTGATTATGGTGACTGCCAGAGCTGTACATGCAGGGCGTGCGCGGAGGAAAATCTATCGTTTATATCGTTACTTTTTCGATATTAATATCTTGAATGTTCATATCTAGATATAGATACGATAACGGTATATCGTTCAGCCCTAGTCTGAACCACCGAGGAAGCATGGGAGAGACGCGAGGCACTCATGCGACGAAAGAGAAAACGAGTAAATGTGTTTATTCCTATGAAGCACCACGTGAAATCGCCAGCTATGTGGGCGGAGTTAGCGATGTTTTCAGTTGCATGGCTTCCGGGAAGGCTGCTCTCATGTATCCTCGCTCATAGCTCCTCAGAGATCCCTCCTCCATCCTCCATCCTCATTCCTCAGGGCAGGAATAAGAGCTTTGAGATGGCCTACAAGAAGGCGGACCAGAACGACTTCCGGTTCAAGCAAGGATTGAAGAGATATCAAATAAGATACTAGGGATCCACCCCAGGAGTGACATAATTAAAATGACTGACTATGTATGCTAAATAAAGGGAGTGGAAACCGAGTAAGCACAGCCTTTGGTGAAATACACCAACAACACTAGTCTATATCGACAACGTTTCATTTCCAGAATTGTTCAGGTGCTGCCAGAAATTCCGCCGGGTGTCCCTCATTTCAGCCAGATGTCCGTCACCTTCCGCTTTCTTTGTGTTTGTGCATTTAAAATTCAGGTGGATTTCTGAGGACTATGGTTAACTGCTCCTCAGATCTCTGCAGGGTAAATCCAGACAGCTAGCTAGACTATCTGTCCAATCTGAGTTTTCTGTTTTGCACGACTAAAACAACCTTTGAACGTACACATGTTCCACCAAAACAAGTTCCTCCCTAAAAAAACACTACCATGACCATACTTTAGGACGTGACCACTGGTGCCCACCAACAACCTTGGAGCCTGCAGGCATGTTTGTCCGACCACCAGTGTCTGGTAGCAGTTCTCTTTGTTCCCCAGCGGTCTCAGTACTGTAGTTAAGGTCTGTAATGTTGCCAGCAGCCTGAGGACAGAAGGCCATGGACCAGAAGTAGTGTCCCTTCTCCCACAGTCTCGACAAACCTTATGTCACGTACACCATCCTCTGCCATCTTCAGCTGCCCAGCTGTGTGTGTGTGTGTGTGTGTGTGTGTGTGTGTGTGTGTGTGTGTGTGTGTGTGTGTGTGTGTGTGTGTGTGTGTGTGTGTGTATGTGTGTGTGTGTATGAGTGAGTGTCCCTGGCTACTCCTTGAGTTGATGACAGACTGATGAGTTCCTGGCTATAAGAGAAACGGTGAGCAACAGGCCGACCATCCGCTCAGCTCTCCTTCTTCCCTTGGACCAGCAGCCTTCTTCCTGCATGACACACTACATATGCCAACACACAGACACACACACACACACACACACACACACACACACACACACACACCATTTGTTTACATTTCTACATTTTTCATTTCAGCATATAATATATACACTGAAAGCACTGCTGGTCACTTTAAATTTAAGCTAAGGGGTTTATTCAGGAGCGTTGTACGGAAGAAGATTACGGTCAATGTGAAAAATGTATTTGAGTTCTGGAGAACTCAAATTCATTTTTTCACATGTGGCCCTAATCCTCTTCTGTAGCGTTGCATAAAGCCTGTGAGTTTGTCTCCTTGTAAGTGTTTAGACTAAAGCTTTTATGGTAGTTACTGTCATAATACGGCACCTTAGTTATAATAGTTATGCTTCACTCACAGTGTTACTTGACAGCATTATCATCAGTGTTAGTGAGGGTTGGGCCATTGGACGAATATTCCGTCTATCTGCGTTTTGGCTGTAATCAGTGTGATCATCCTCCTGTTTATTATTGTCATTAGCATGTGAAAACAGTATGAAGTGCACTGAATTACATGTAGCCACTAACACCCACCCTACCTAAATGCTTACTTCCTATAGCAACATTTTACTCACTGCTTTGGTTTGTCACTTCTTCAAAGGTTTTGTATGTGTTTGAGTTGTATAAGTTAAAAATGACAGAATAAAGTAACATAACATAACATAACACATAACCATATCCTACACAAAACCATACAGCCTTCTTTTTCTTATTCTCAAACAAGTATTGTACATATGTCATAGGTTATCATGATTTTTACATATTTCTTTATTTTTATTGTAATATTCCTATTCTATATTAAATTATTGTCTGTTGCAATACTTGTGCTTTATTGTTCATTTCCTTTTAATAGGTTTATGTATGCACCAAAGTGTTACTTACTTGGCAATACATCCTATTCTGATTCTAGACAAACTCAGACACACAGCCAACCACTTAAAGTAAAAATATTTTATTTAGAAATGATTATTCATTTTGAAAATAAGTTTAAGAAATCCAGTGATATATGTAAATAATCAATAATCAGGTTAAAGTGCAAAAATACATTTCTGATATAATGCATCTGTACAAAAATAACATTGGAATGTGATATTGAAAAAGGAGGAAAATGTGTTAACATGGCTTTGATCATTCTCAGTTTTTGTAAAAAACATTGCATAAGAGTTGTGTCCCTTTTAATAAAAAAAAGTCTTTGGATTATAAGCTTCTGAGCAAAGTATTTGCACCGAGCAACCACAAGGTACTTTGTTTTTCATTTCACATTTCACACATCCCCTGCCAAGTCAGGCTTTGATAACTTAGCACACACCTCTCTACTAAGGCTTATTTCTGCATTATTCCTTTAAAAAGAAGTGGCTGGTGAAATATTTCATCCTTGAAGAGTATTCCCACAGAAGCAGAGCGCTCTGCCTCCCACAGCTGAGATGAAGAAGTCTTTGGTTGTTCTTTGACTGTTGTTGTCTTTGGTCGTGTTTTTCCAGTGTCCCGGTCCCTTCCCCTGCTGGCAGAGTGAATCACTTGATCTTGGCTGGCTTCAGTTCCTTGACCTGCATGTGTAATGTTTTATGGACAGCCAGAGTTCTGGACTGACAGAAGCCCTTCCCACACTCCTGACATTTGAAGGGCTTTTCTTTGGAATGAATGTACCTGCAGGGGGAAACAACACAGAGAAGTCAAGTTAGTATTTAGAAAGAATCATGTCAGATTTCAGAACATCATCATAAGTACTAAATGGGTCAACATGTGTCAGATCCAACATAGTCTCGCTTTGCCAGACCCTCCTCCAATGCGCGCTGGAGGAGTCTGGCTACTCCACATAGCATTCGTGCTCTGGTTCATTGGCATTTCTTTAAACCAATCACAATCGTCTTGGGCGGTGCTAAGTACCTGAGAAAAGCCGCGGTGCCACTGCAAAATAGGCTCGGAAGTAACTTATTTTGGTGGAACATGTGTACGTTCAAAAGTTGTTTTAGTCGTGCAACAGTCTAGCTAGCTGTCTGGATTTACCCTGCAGAGATCTGAGGAGCAGTTAACCATAGTCCTCATAAATCCACTGGAGTTTAAAATGCCAACACAAAGGAAGCCCAAGGCAGCGGATATCCGGCCTAAATGAGTGAAATCTGGCGGATTTTCCGGCAGCAACAGAGCAATCCCGGAAGTGGAACATCAAGGATATAGACTAGGTCCATCATGTCGTCCAAAGGAAACAAAACGAACACAGGTGCTGTTTTCGAAACCGTTCCCTATCACGGAAATAGTGCACTATGTAGTGTGTTCGCCATTTTGTAGTGTTTTTCGAATTTTTGTTTTGTTTACATGATGCTGGGCGCGCCTGCCTCCGTCACACAAATAACCGGCGCATCTACTGATGAAACAACACTTTCAGTGTAGTGACAGAAATCTCGTTTGGTCATTCCCTATATACCTCACTATTTAATAAAACACTATGTAGAGAATAGTGAGTGAGTGAATAAGGGAGAGGTTTCGAACACAGCTATTATTTCATAAGCGTTTTCTGATTTCATGCTTATGTTTGGTTAGGTTTAGGCAGTGCCTGAATTGGACCAAAATATGTGCCAGTACCCTATTTTAGCAGTTGCATGACATGACCATCATGTGTCTTGGATATATTTTTATTCATATGTATATCTTGTAGGAGGGACCCGAAATCATCGACTATTCAATGATTTGATCTAAGGAGCCTGATTCGACTACCAATCTATCTAGTGTCTATAAATGTGGTCATTCCATTTGGGCTATATGAGGGTCCTGAATGTCTGATTTTACATAGCATTGCCTGGTTTTTCCCAATAAATCATGATATATAGCCCATTTTGGTATAAATATCAGGCTATAAATAGCATTGTTATGGCTATAGTGCGTACTTTCTGCCTCCACCATGAGGAATTCTAAGTGATGACAACAAAACTGTCAACACATCCATATGATACAAGCCTTCCGTGACCGCGCACCTGTGGAGCTGATAGTCTTATTTAGCTTTGTAGCAACTCATTTGGCAATGGCTTGAATGTAACGGACGTTCATCAAAAAGTTACGCACTAAAGCTTTAAGAACAATTAGAAGTAGGGGTACTCATGGACAAAAATTCAAAAGGCTGGCACTCAGTACTGGTGAGTACTGGCTCATTTTAGGCACTGGCTTTAGGAACAAACACTACCAGACGAATCCCAGATGACCTTTGATGCCTTATCGCTGCTTTATAAAAGTACAGGGATTAGAGGGAAAAGGAGAGAGACTGGAGGGAAATAAAAGAAGGAACACACACAGCCACACAGAGGCTAGCCTACAGCTAACATCTGTACAGTTGGTACATTTGTTCTTTGGGGCAAATCAACACAAACTGCACAAAGAGCAAATGATGTGAAGCAAAAAGTGTCTTCACTTTCTGTCTGTGCACTCCTTTAGACAGTTTGAATTTTTAAGTTGGGTGATACACTGTGTTGATCTGTGGCCTTAAATTATCTTGTCTTGGCAACTTCGGGATAATACAATCCCAACTTTGCCTGCCCTGTTTGTTCTATCATTCTTTTGTGCTCGATTTCTGATCGTAGAGACTTCCAAAATGCCTGAGGTTGACTTGTTTGCTATGCGACACAATTAGTCCAGCAGTAGTAAGCAGCTCCCACACTACACACAGAACATCTGACTTAGCAGTTATTTGAACACATTGAACATATTGTGTCCTCTTGTTACAGTGACAACATTTTATGGGAAAACCCACCAAAGAAACAAACTCCTACTTGTAAAATACGTAACTCCTCAACAACCTACTCAAAGAGAGTACACGGATACTGATCAGTTTTTGTAAAATAATATAGTGAAACAAATTTTCTTTCTCACACCGACAGTATAAGATCTTTAAACCTGCTTTGCCTGATAAAAATTGTTTCACCAGATCTAAGCTCATTAACCAGCTACTGCATGTCAGGTTACTGCTAGTCTATATCCATAGTTCCACTTCCGGGATTGCTCCGGTGCCACCGGAAATTCCGCTGGATGTCACTCTTTTGGGCTGTATGTCCGTGAACTTCCTCTTTCTTTTGTGTTGTAATTTTAAACTCTGGTGGATTTCTGAGGACTATGGTTAACTGCTCCTCAGATCTCTGCAGGGTAAATCCAGACAGCTAACTAGACTATCTGTCCAATCAGAGTTTTCTGTTGCACGACTAAAACAAAAATATTTTTTTCTTACATTTGTGGCCCTTTATTGTCTTTATTTATTTTTTTCCACATTATTTTATTTTATTTTTTGATGATTCTGTTGCTTTTTGTTTGACGTTTTTGACACGTTTTTCGACGTTTTTGTCACTTTCTTCAAAACTTTTCTTCAACAGTTTTTCCGAAGTAATTGGAGCTTTAACTTTTCTTTCCCCATTTGGACTGCTGGCGCACCTAGCATTTGCCTATATCGCCTATACCACGGGCCGGCCCTGATGAAGACTGAAAAAAAGAGCTTCAGAGAGAAGTGCAGACCTCAACAATTACCACGCCTAGCCAAACTGGTACGCTTGTCAGATCAACAGTTTCAGGAAGCAACACCTTATATTACCCCTTTTTACAAATACAGTGTTGCGTATATTATTTGACTTGACAGGCCTTGATAAAGCCTGGTTCTCACCTGTGGTCCCGGAGGTGGTCCTGTCTTCTGAAGGCCTTGTGGCAGATATCGCAGGTATATGGCCTCTCGTCCGTGTGCGTCCTCTCATGGATCAAAAGGTTGTAGGATTTGGTAAAATGGCGGCCACAAAACTTGCAGACAAACTCTTTCTTGGTCTTGGAGGGCAGTCGGCCTCGGCTGGACTTGCGCTCCGGTGAGGAGAGTTTGGTCACGTCCAGGAGGCATCCCAGGCCGGCTGAGGCCGCGTGGTGAGATGAAGCCGCGGCGGCGGCAGCAGCACCCGTCATGCTCAGGTCCTCCGCCTTCAGATGATCCTCCTGGGTGGCTGCTGCTGCAAGGTTGGCAAAGTCAAAGCGGGGCTTATTCTTGGAGCTCTGCAGCAGCCCCGCTGAGTCCTGCTTGGGATGCAGGAGGTGAGGGAACATGGGGATGGAGGCCATGGAGGAGAACTGGGCGGGCAGCTTGGAGATGGTGCAGCGGGGCAGGGCCAAAGGCGGGTAGCCGAGCGTCCACTGGTGGAGGTGGATGGCGTGTAGGGCACTGAAGCTGTAGATGCTGTGAAAATTATCTGACGGCAACTGGAGGCCTGTGGAGCTCTGCAGGAGGGAGTAGTTAGCCAGCTGGAGGGACGGGTGGAGAGGGACTGGAGCTGGCAGAGTCTTGCTGCCCATGGCTGCTACGCAGAATCCAACAAGCCTGATAGAGACACAAAAACATTAGAAGATGAAAATATGCAATATTTTGGGCCAAGTCACATTGATTTATGTCAGACGCTTTCATAAGTCAATTCATTCAAGACAGCGACTAAGATGAACAGGAGGTTTGATCACAAGTTTCTACTGCAAAACACACACACACGCGCGCGCACAGAAAGTGTAACTGCAACTACATTTATACAAGAAACTAGATTAGTGTGACAGGAATTAGTCAGGAATTCAGATAACACTTGTACACTGATGACCGTAAAACCCAGTTTACAGGAAGTTGGTGAGTATGCATACCTTTTACAAACTGCCTACTTTGCAGCTGTGGAAATGGACTTAGTGCTTCAACTTGACAAGAGGAAGATCCACACAGGCTTGTTCAGCGTGAAGGAAGAGTTGGGAAAACATGCATATTGGCTTTCTTTCTGAGAATGGATTTCAATCTCACGTCTGTGTGTGAAGTATGGAGCTGGAGTCAAGCTGGCATAAAGATTGGACTGTTTGTCAAAATAATATTTCTCGCATGTACGTAACTTCCTAAACCCATATATGATCTTTTTTACATTTCTGCTTATGTGTATTAAACAAATGAGACACAAACTATTAAAGGTTTTCAAGGTTTCAAAGTTTTATTGTCGTATGCACAGTAAGGAAACATGTTTCCCTATACAAGGAAATTCTTCCTTTGTTGTCCACAGAATACCAAACAATGTAAAATCTACAATATATACTACAAATATACAACATAAAACAATTAATTATTAAGCTTTACAGGTGTTGGTTGTTGACCTTTGGACAGAGCCAGGCTGTTAGCTAAGCTAACCACGTCCTGAGTCCAGCTCTGTACTAAACATGGACATCAGATTGAAATCCATATTTTTATCTCACCTGTATATTTCACTGTATATTTCTTGTATAATGCATCAGAACTTAATCATTAATGGCATTCATATTTTTTTAATTTGTTTTTTATTTTTATTATCCACCCACCAGAAAATGTGGGGTAGATCATGCTTGTATAAGGAAACATGATTTTTACCACTGTTGGGAGGTTGCATATATTATAAGGGCTGGTGGTTCTTTTTGGTTAGAATGCCTAATTTCGTGGTTTTTGAATGCAGCTTAAATGACTCATACAAAGGTCAAATCTTTTAATGTTGTGATGAAATTCAGAGACAAGTTTCTACCAGCCCCCCAGGAACAGCGCTTAGACTTTCCGCCAATTTTTTCCCAGTGGCCACTCGCGGTATTGCAACGGAAAATATTTTTAGGCCACCATTGTAAAAGAGATGCCTGTAAAACTACTGCCAGGACACCTCGAACTGCAAACAAGGTTGGTTATGAGTCTTTGTAGACTGAATTTTAAATCCATGGACTTTTTATATCTGCAACAACTTCCCTCAACACAAAGTAAAGTTTATGGGCCGAGCAGGAACTTGCGGGCGGGGCCAGTGGGAGAAAAAGTACTGCGCATATTCAACGGAACTTAGAAACTTTTTCTGGCAGATGCACCACTGAGCAACTCTTATAGGAATGAACGCTGTATCCAGATCTTATTATATACATCCATGGTTTCTACCCACCTCCACCTACCGAGAACCCCAGTGCTTCCCCCGACCCCATACAACAGCACACACTTCTATCAAGAGCCAATAAACATCCAGTCAAGCTTGCAGATGAGGCTGTTGGAGGGGACCTCATTATCAGCTTATTAAGGCTGTGCATGTGAAAGGCCCTTACTGTTTGAGCCACAAAGCTCTAAAGGCTAAAGCCATCTGCAAGCACACCTCAGCGTTACAAGTCCAATGCCAACGTTTTTGAAATTCTCACTTTCTGCAACACTTGCAGACAGCGACTACTGTATAGTATGGTTATTAGGGAAAGATTGTGATCTCATGGTAAAAAGTCGAAGATTAGTTGCAGGTCTGTAATGAGACGTAAACTCCAATTTTCCTGCATGACAGTCAGAGGCATTACCCACCCATCCACCAACACAACCTCCTCCCATATGTACTTAGAATGTCCTACCACCTATTAAAATAATGTAATAAGATTTATAATAATGCTTCTCTGACCTGCATATTCTTACAAAATAAATATTACCAAATTATTGTTACCAAACACAGCTGTTTTGTTCATTTATTTGGTATGAGGAGAGCATACTTCAGGAATACTGAAAACCCTTCTGATATGGTACGTTAAAGTCGGTTTTAATAGTCAATCATCATCAATCAGGTATGAAACTATCTTTGCGTTTGTGTGAAAAAAATGTGTCTGCGAAAGTAAACACAACAATTGGCAGCATTAACACACACACCCAGCCACCCACACACACACTGCTTTTTTTACTGTCTGACGTTTGTGTGTGTGTGTGTGTGTGTGTGTATGGGTGGGTGTCTGTTTCCTGAAGTCAGAAACATGCCTGGGGCTGTTCAGTGCATCATAAACAGAAAGACAGCATTGAGCCAGAGAAATACCTGCGAGCTGTTAAATCAGGTTTGATTAGCAGGAATAACAATAGACAATAATGTATCTTTGTCTGAGGCGGGCGCTGATGGACAGGAGCCCACAGGTTACTCCTCTCCCCTCGTCCTCTCAAACTGCAGACCTGTTTGCTCATCCGCACAAACTACTTTCGTTCAGGTGTGGTTAGAGTTTCATTTCGGAGAAGAATATCTGATACTTGTACTGTACTATAACTTTAGTTGACTACATTTTAGAGTGCACTTTGTTCTCCTGTAAATGTACTGTATATGAAAGCTATACTTTTCAAATCAAAAGGATCATTCAAAACAATATATAATTTGTAACATGTAACAGTGTATAAAGCAGTTAACTCGTCACCAGCTCCGCCAACAACATTAAAATGCTGCTTACTTATTAATGCCAGTGGTGGAGGAAGTATTCAGATCCTTTAGTTAAGTTAAAAATACTCTGTTAACAAGTAAAAGTCCTGCATTGAAAATGTTACTTAAGTAAAAGTATGTAAGTATCATCAGGATAATGTACTAAAAGTATTAAGAGTAAAAGTACTCAATGCAGAAAAATCTATTTTAGAAACTGGAAACGATCCAAACAGTTGTGTCAATCAACTAAGTGTTTCATCGGCTAACCATTTTCGCTGGACTTGTGGGTCTACATATTGTTGGGTAGTTTAATTTACAATAACACATCGTATTTTATAAACTACATGTGTTTTGTGTGCAAAAATCTTAATTTGTAAAGTAACTAGTAACTAAAGCTGTCAGATGAATGTAGCGGAGTACAATATTTACAATATTTCTCTCTGAAATGTAGCGGAGTAAAAGTAGAAAGTGGCAGAAAGTGGCAGAAAAGACTTAAGTAAAGTACAATTACCTCAACATTTGAACACAGTACAGTACTTGAGTAAATGTACTTAGTTACATTTTTTTTTAACCTTTATTTATCCAGGTAAGTAGATTGAAAACAATTTCTCATTTGCAATGACGACCTGTCACATTCACACAGTTCCACATTCATACCTGGAAGCTGCCCAGTATCTGCTGGCCACTGAACAGCTCCATTGAAGCGGTTGGAGTTAAGGGCCTTGCTCAAGGGCACCTCAGTGGTGGTGATGATGAGGGAGGGACAAGAGCTGCTCTTTCACATTTCACCCAACCAGATTTGATCCTGCCGGTCTAGGAATTGAACCGGCGACCTCCCAGTCACAAGCTTGCTTCTCCAACCTCTAGGCCACCCTGCCCCATTAATGATTAATGCATCAGTAATAAATACTAATCCAATATTATGGTATTTGATAATAACACACTGCAGGTACCATCCTGCTGCACAACTGGGTATTTTAACTTTAAGTACATTTGCTTTTACTTTCAAAAAACGTTGGTAAAAATTTGACAACAGTTGAACGTAATGGGAAATCCAGCTGTAGTTATAGTACTCTGGTTTATGTGACCAAAAAAGACTGCTTACTTATTTATCAATAACATAACACAACTGTGAGAGGGTCCAGTTTTTAAATTGAGTACTTTTACTTTTGAAACTTAAGTATAATTCCCAGTGCATGTCCTCTGCTTTTACTTAAACCCTTGAATTCAAAAGCCTTTCTCTTTTAACCCTCTGAGGACAAAAGTGATGAAGAAGCGATGTTTAACAAAACTCTTACTCAAAAAGCGATATTACAAAATGTAATTTCAGACATTTATTTACTATTTCACTCATATATGACGCTACTTTTGTGAACCCAAGACTTTTAAAAAAACTCATTTCAAGCACCAGAACAATTAAGTTTAGGTTTGCTTTCACAAGAGATTTAAGAAATATTTCCGCTTTAGGGCCAAATTATCTCTTAACACATTGCTCTGGAACAATTTTTGAGCACACTACACAGAAAGCTGAGTTTGTTCTAAACATTTTGATATGAAACACATGGGTATCAGTTATATGCAAATACCCTTAAAAGGAGAATTCAAGAAGATATGTAGAAATGCCCTCAGACCTCAGAGGGTTAATTGTTCTAACTTGTAATGGGTTAGGTATGTTTTCACTTCTTCCACCACTGGTTACTAATACAGTTATTTTACTATAGATACATTTTTCAAATGTAGTAAATGAAGAAAATCCGAAATGCCTTAACCTCGAGCGCGCTCATCCAATAAACTGCAGTGAAGTGGTTGTAATGAGGGGCAGCGGAGCTCAAAGAGCCCCCTGTGGTCTGTTCCTTTCTGATCATGACGCAGAAGTAATTGACTTATACTTAGGAGGTCATTAGAGGAGATAAGTGCTGTGCCGCTGAG
Organism: Sander lucioperca; assembly: GCF_008315115.2. Taxonomy (NCBI): domain Eukaryota; kingdom Metazoa; phylum Chordata; class Actinopteri; order Perciformes; family Percidae; genus Sander; species Sander lucioperca. The sequence goes on from NC_050190.1 coordinate 30,168,566, forward strand.
CGCCTCCTCACCTTTAACCCTTTGATGTCTGCATACCAGGGGCCTCCACATGCTTTTGGCCTGGACTGTGAGATTCAGCGCCTCAGAGAGGGCCCCGCCGTCAGGGGGCTGAGACGCTGCTTCTCACCTCCGTGTAAACGCGATCAGGCTGGGGTGTAGTACACACACATCTGGATCCAGAAAGTGATTCATAGATGTGAACTTTTCTTCCTCTACGGAACTGAGCATATCAAACTCAGTCCAAAAACGATTGAAAACACATCCTCTGGTTTTTGTTTTGTTTTTAGCAGTGGTGGACAAAGTATTCAAATCCTCCCATTTTAGAAACTGGAAACGATCCAAACAGTTCTGTCAATCAACTAAGTGTTTAATGGTGTAATCATTTCAGCTGGACTTGTAGGCCTGAATATAGTTGGGTAGTTTGATTTATAACAAGTCATCATATTTTATAAACTACATGTGTTTTGTGTGCAACAGTCTTAATTTGTAAAGTAACTAAAGCTGTCAGATGAATGTAGAGGAGTAAAAAGTACAATATTTCTCTCTGAAATGGAGCAGAGTAGAAGTAGAAAGTGGCATGAAAAGAAGAGACTCAAGTAAAGTACAAGTACCTCAACATTTGTACTTAAGTACTGTACTTGAGTAATTGTACTTAGTTATATTCCACCACTGTTTTTTTAGCGACCTAGTGAAGTTTATACGTGCCGATTAAAAGCTCGCACAGGGTGTCATTTGTGACTCAACATATTGAAATGTTAGCGCTTTTATGCCAACAAAATATCAAATAAATAAAGGCTGTAGTGGAAGAAAAGAAAAACACTATGGGGAAATAAATATAAGTCTACCACTCCAAAGTGTAACTTAGTAAAAGTTCACAAGCAGTAAAACATATACTCAAGTACAGTGGTGTAGTCTAATGTGTTGTAGTGGGTATGCTGTACTGTATATTGGCTAGAATCTGCCTTTGGGGGGGCGCATAACATAGTTGGGGGTCTGGGTGTCCTCCATCAGGGAAGTTTTGAGCATCGACTTAATTTCCTGCATTCTGACACACTTTTATGCACCAATTTACGGTGGAAATACCTTTATTTAGCCTATGTGAAGAAGAAAAACACAGATGATAATTCAAAATATATCAAAAATGTGATGGAAAGTATGTTGTTGCGTGTCATTGCGCATTTTTAAGTGGGTATATGGAAATCCTGGAGCTTTCTTAGTGGGTATACTGCATATACCTGCGTATCACGTAGACTACACTACTGCTCAAGTAGTAAAACTCAACCCAACTGTCTTTTTTTTTTTGGAACTGATTCATACACTGTTCCGTTTAAACAGCTTGTTGGCCTTAAAATGATGTTATGGCTTTGTGGATTTTGAGTTGTGAGCAGTTCAACCAAAGTCAGAAAATAAGAATTAGCAGCAGTAATGTTGCGTGACATGCTTCAGATTTATCTAGGGACTCCTAGGTTGCCCCCCCCATTGACAACTATGACCGTGGAGTTACTATAAACACGTGTTGAAAAGAAAATCTTAAAATACAAACTACAGCCATCGGATGAAACAGTGAAACTAAAAAAGTAGCCAGTAACTTCCAGTAATGGAGTAAAATGTGTGTATTTTGATAACTTTGGGTATTCAATATAAGTTCACAAACTTCTTCAACATCAGTTCTCCTTGTCTTTTACGTTTGACTTTCACATAAATTGCTCTGCGATATTTATTTAAAAAAACTTCATGTCAACCAAGTTATGAGTCCCACAGGCTGAGATATAGAAAGAGAGCCACACCTTCATTGGCAGTTCACTCTGGGATCCAGATTTGTACCTTGGCGTCGATAAGAACAGAGGGGTCAGCAGGGTTTAGGGTTAATTCTGGGCTCTCTTAAAAATGTGGAATACCAACAGCTGCTTTCCACAATAAAATTCAACTTGTTTTTTCTAAAATCAAGTTTGATATGTTTTTTAAGCTCGAGCAGCGGACTGTGTTTGTCGTTTCATATTTCATCTCCGGAAAAAAAAATTCTACTGGAAACAGGTTGAAATGTTCTTACTGGATTGACAGATGGAATTAAAATGAGCTTAAGAACAGAATCATGTTATGTTATAAGAATATGTATATGTAATCTGCCCATCAGTGGTGGACTGCTTTAGTGCATTTACTAAAGAAGTGAACTTCATTTCAAAGGAACGTGTACTTTTCTTCACATTTTCAATTGGATGTTACTTAATACTTCACTCTGCTGCATTTGAGAGGGAAATGCTCTCCTTTTTAACTGCACTTCATTTAGCCAAAATGTATCAAATAACATGTGAACCTGCAAAATGTGATACATTTGTGTTGATTAAAGGAGTTCAAATTGGCATCAGCTCGACTAGCTGCGACACAATACTGCATTCACATATGCATACACATTTTAAATACACAATTTAACACACTGCAAGGTACATCATGCTTAAGGTGTAATGCCTCTTAATGTTAAACAGTTATATGTATGTGTTATCTGTTTCTGTATTTATTATTTGTTTATTTCATATTCATTTGTTCATGTACGCACCAACAACCAAGGCAAATTCCTCGTAATTGCTAGGCTACTTATATATATATATATTAAATAACGTTTCAAATAATCCATCCATCAGACTTTGCTGTGGCCGTTGCATGGTGTGCGGCAACCCTGCTCTCCACACTGTCAGCTCTCACGGTGTCTCAAGGCTCCAGACACACACACACACACACACACACACACACACATACACACATCCCCTGCATTAGAGCTGTCACACCTGCCTCACTCACAGACCTCTTATCCGATGCGTGTGGACTTCACTCAGCGGAACGCAGGCTCTGCTCTGGCTCAGCCGCCTATCTGCTCAACTTAAAAATCTAAACTATACAATCCACTCAAAGTCTGGGCAAAGATCATCAGTGCACACTCCTTTCAAACAACCCACACGAAGAGCACGCTCAGGCTCGCTGACAGCATCTCTCCTGACTCCGTTGGCACGTTTTAAATTATGAATAGCAACTTTTGCCTTCTAACAGGCGATTTAGAGTCCCATCGTTTAGACACAACAGGCTCAACAACTCTTTTATCCATCAGTCCACCCTGTTCAGTGCTGGAATGTAACTAAGTACATTTACTCAAGTACTGTACAAATTGGAGGTACTCGTACTTGAGTGAGTCTTATCTTTTTTTCATGCCACTTTCTATTTCTACTCCGCTACATTTCAGACAGAAATATTGTACTTTTTATACATTCATCTGACAGCTTTAGTTACTAGTTACTTTGCAGATTAAGATTTTTGCACACATTTTTCTGCATTGATGTACTTTTACTTTTAATACTTTGAGTAGATGTTCCCGATTATACTTACATATTGACTTTAACAGTCATTTTACAGTGTGGCATTTGTACTTTTACTGAAGTAAAGGATCTGAATACTTCTTCCACCGCTGACCCTGTTGCTGAACCAAAATCAGTGTGTCGCCAGTTAAGCTCTGGAGGATATCACGAAACGCTTCTTTGCCATGGCTGTTAATGTGTCTTCATCTTTGTACTATATGTGTGTAATTGTTGTCTAGCTCTGTGTGTATTTTTATTTTTTATATTTTATTAAATGAATGTCGGTGTGAACCGCAATAAAGTATCATATCGTATCGTAACAGCAGCATTACTTAGTGTAATAAAACAACAGCAGCAGTGTTGTAATGTAACGAAGTACAAATACTTTGTTACTGTACTTAAGTAGAATTTTCACGTATCTGTACTTTACTTCGTTATTTATATTTCTGGAAACTTTTACTTTTACTCCATTACATATCCTAAATAAAATGTTTACTCTTACTCCACTACATTTCCCCTCAGCATCTTAGTTACTCGTTACTTGCAAGAAATGTTTTCGTATGTTGGAGTGAAAGATTCTTTCTCACAAAAAAATAAAAATTTTCTTTGTTGACGTCAGACTTGATGTTTAAGAAGGTGTGGAAAGTATCATGCTTCACTATAAAGGAAGCCACAACAAACAACAAAGTTCATAATCAAAGTTTTTTTTTTTTAACTTCTACTTTTACTTCTAATAGTTAAGTACATTTCATATCATATCATTAAACACAGTAAATATCAGATACTTTGAGACTTTTACTCAAGTAATATTCTAAAAGGAGACTTTAACTTCTACCAAAGTCATTTTCTGGTAAAATACTTGTACTTTCACTCAAGTATAGCTTTCAAGTACTTTATACACGACTGCCGAGCAGAGAATGAAGTGTCAGCGCGTGTAAGCTTTTAGATCTCTCTCTCTCTCTCTCTCTCTCTCTCTCTCTCTCTCTCTCTCTCTCTCTCTCTCTCTCTCCGTCTGAGGTGATGTTTATTCAGACTGCTAATTGTAGGCTACAGCCTGTATCTGTGTTCGCATCTTTGCATTGAACTGAGACCCATCAAAGCGGGTTAACGAGGATCAATGAGCGAACAGACCGCGAGCTCAATGGGATAAACACATAGCCTATGTATCCGAATTAGAACTACAGCTTTGTCATGCATGCGCAACTAATAACCTGTAGTTTTTGCTTTTGTGTAGAGAAAGGAAGGACTAAACATACATTCACACACTCATCCATAACACATCTGCTGAGGAAACCTATGCTCCTACAAGTAAACAACAGAAATACAGCCTATGTATATGACACCAAATGTTTAAACAAAAAGTCGGGTTTTTAATACCAAACATCAATATTGTCTCTGGATTTACTCATACACCGTTTAATTTCAAAAAATCTTTTTGTTATCACTAAATCCCATTTTTTAACATAATAAATAAACCCAGTGCTGATATTGACTGACATTGTGTAGTCTACACCTGTTTCACAAACCTCTATGTAATTCTAAAAAAAAAAAAAACTCCAACTCCTGTACAGTGTTTAAAAAGTCGAAATCATTAGGCCGATTTAAAAAGTAAAAATTGAATTGTTACAACAGCCCACAACCCACACAATGTTATGTGCGATGCATTTCATGTTCATTGTCACAGTGAATGTAAAAAAAAACAAAACAAAAAGACTTACCAATAAAATAACTTTTCAAATTGAAATTCTCCCTCTACAGCTTCGGGAGTCCTGCGGGAGGTTCAGGGTGTTGTTGCCCGCTGAGCAGCCTTGTTTATCAGGACGCGGATGAGTTAATGAGACGGCCGGTGCGACAGCATGTTCCCCCCGCTGATGCGGCTTTCCTTTTCGGTTGTGAGCAGCTCGGAGAGGCCGGGCGTTGCGGTGCGGTGTGGTGGGGTGGCGGTGGTGGTGTAGCAGCTGTGGTGTTGGGACGCCTCTCCGCTCCACTGTTGTGCGCTCTCCGCGGCCGCTGCCTCTTTATCAACAGCGCACAGTCCGACTCCTACTGGCGCGTCACTCAGCCAGCCCACATACAACACAGAACAGTCTGCTGCTATGTGATCGTATGGTGTCAGGCAGGCAGGGGAAAGTCTCAAGTCTTAAGTGACAGTATGTCATGTCGGCCGCGTGCGCGCACACTGAATCTTAACAGGACAAGACACATGGATCGGTGCGCACACGCTCCCTGAAATGAATCCAAATAGTTTGATATACAGTAGATCAGTGGTCTTCAACCTTCTTCTTTTTTAAACCAAGGACCCCTTAACTGAAAGAGAGACGCAGCAGGGACCCCCTAGTAATAGGCTATTGTATACAATTAAGTTGCAAATCAAACTGAGCCTACAATAACGTTTAGGGCGGCCTAAAACCTTTACATACCTTTTTTAGTGCACAGAATATTAAGCTATAATTGTCGTCATGATTTCATCAATCATTATTTAATGTTACACATAGGCTACATGTGGCCCAGTGAATCCTTAGGATGAACTGTATCTGTGGATGCCTACCTTAGTGACTACCTTACCTATAGGCCAGTAAGCCTATCATCAATGGGGATTTATATTTGCTAATCCTATGTTGGATTCATGTTCACATTTTCATTTATATATAATTAATTATAATAATTTGGAGGCCCCCCCTGCAGTGACTCTGAGGACCCCCTAGGGGTCCCGGACCCCCTGTTGAAGATCCCTGCTGTAGAGCATTAGGCTATTCATTTGTTTAACAATAGAAAGATGGGTCAACAATTGTCTGACGTTTAGCTGTAAAGACAAACATCCTATTAAAAGGCACAGAGGCCAGCGTTTACATGCATCCCTTCTCTGTGTGTGTGTGTGTGTGTGTGTGTGTGTGTGTGTGTGTGTGTGTGTGTGTGTGTGTGTGTGTGTGGCTGTGCAACAGAGCTTGGTAACTTTCTGCATGTTTGATATTCAATAATCCACTGAGAGATAATAGCTTGTCATTGGTCAGTCCACACTAACGTTCAGCTTTAATTGTGGCCTTACCTGTCAGAAAGTCTTCATATTTGTCCTGCATTTTACCTTTCCTCCTGCTGTGGATGGAATTTATAGACCGCTGGTTTTCATTTTAATGTTTGGGAAAAAGTGTGTGATATCATAACACTTTTATTTATTCAGGGAGGGCCAACTGAAAGCAAGCTCTCCTTTCCAATGATGCCCTGATTACATGCCATGTAAAATTGCAATCCACATAAAAATAACTGAACATAGTAATTCATATATAATATACAGTTGTAATACACAGTACGCACATGAAACAATTACAGAATGTTAAACAACTCAAAGTGCGCATGTACATTCAGAACACGTGAACTCATAAAGAAGACATTTAAAGTGATTAAATGGCATCAGGCTGTTCAATTTCACGCATTAACCATGTCCATGCATAACTGTAGTAGCTATTGACCCTGCAGCTGTCATTATATTTGGATATAAGGAAGGCTTCCTTAGGCCACTGCTGGACTGTCGGCCCAGCCACTCTCTTTATATGTACAATCAGGAGAAGAAGACTTAATGATCCCCAAGTTGGAAATGTAAAATTTTTATTTCATTTTATATATATATACATGTGTGATACCAGCAGAGTTAAACATGTAATTTCCCATGGGTATCAATAAAGTATGTATTCTTCTTCGGTTACACTTTACTTGAAGGTATCTACATAAAAGTGACATGACATGAACGTGTCATAAACATTATAAACAAGTCATAAACGTTTGACATAATGCTTCTTTTAGTAAGTGTCATTCGGTTTTTGTCATGACAAGTTATGGTTAGAGTTAGGGTTAGAGTTCATGTGTTATGACTGTCATGACACTGTCATATGTTCATGACAGTGTCATGACACTCTTATGTAGATACCTTCAAGTAAAGTGTTACCTCTTCTTCTTCTTCTTCTTCTTCTTCGGATTTATATTGATTCAAGATCCAGATCTGATTTATTGCCAAGCAAGTTTGTACTTGCAAGGAATTTGCCTTGGTGTATCGAGTGCATACAGTGAACAATAAACATATTTGATACTTTAAAGCTCCGATAACTTTTTTTATTTTAAGATACTGGTGAGACATGAATGAGTCTGAAAGTCGGAGTCGTCAAACAATCTAATTTAATCTCAGTGGAGCTGATGCTTGAACTGATGGAACGTTTTAAAAGTTTTGGCAGATGATGGTAGAAAAACATGTAAATTTATCAGGTGTTCAACCCATTTTACATGGGATGAAATATATATCACACGACAACTAGGAATAACAATAATGATAATAAAAAGGTTCAATCAGATTTGCCATGTTTTGATCCAATAAAAGGAAGTTTTCACTAGGTGTCAGAATTGATCTTACCTTTGTATGAAAACAAAACTGTGAAGTAATGTCTACTTGTTTCTGGATGAGAATTAGAATAGAATAGAATGCCTTTTATTGTCACTATACACATGTACAATGAGATTAAAAGCAACTCCTTTTCCAGTGCCAACATGTACGTAAAATAAATATAACATGGAATAAAATAAAAAGTAGTGCAAAAAAAAAGGGGGGTAAGGTGCATAGTTCTGAGACGCTATATATATATATATATATATATATATATATATATATGCTTTTATATGTGTGTGATATGCAGTGTGGGTTATTACACATTATTTGAATATTGCCCAATCCAATCCAATCCACTTTATTCATATAGCATGATTTTAACAAACACAATGTTTCCAAAGTGCTGCACAAAAAGATAAAACAGAAATAAGTAGAATAAATAAAATACAATATGACAAACACAATAAAGATATGCAAGTATACACATAAGATCAACACTCTACCTGGTGTTAAAAGCCAAAGAAAAGAGGTGGGTTTTAAGAAGTGATCATAGGTGATCATATTCAATGAGCAGCTCATTGTAAAATCAAAAAAAATCTGAGGAAAGTCAGAAAAACTAAACTCAGTTTACAGAAATATGTATCTATTTCTAATCCTGCCTGGGGGCGTTTCCTCACTGTCAAATGATGGGATGTATGATAAGCCACTTATCACTTTGTGTGGTTTCTGTGAATCACTTTGCTACATTTTATACTTATAAAAAGTCTAAATGATTGATTGATGTATATTTTCTAGATAGGTAGATAGATAGATTATTTATTGGATGCATTTTGCCTGTCAAAAGGTGTAATGTATAAAGCTTTTTTTTATGAATTGTTAGAAAATTTTAATCATGACATTAATGTGTTTTATGAAAACATGTTAAAATGTGATTTTATATATATATATATGTTTGCTTTATGTTGTTAGAGTCTGGAATAGAGGATTTTATAGCCTGTACTAGAATTTTTTTCAATAAATTGATCCCCAAGGGGAAATTCTTGTCCCTTTAATAATCCCTTAGGGGATTTGGACCCACTGCAACAATATAATGTACAGCGTGTCATCAGTATCAGTGTGTAAAGGGTAGTTTTTAAACTACAAAACTCTGCAGAATAAAGCCTGTGATGTTCTGCAGCGACCGAGGAGGAAAACCATGTTTCGCTGCCATCTGCTGGAGAACTTTCTTTTTCTTTATCAAATCAACTCCATCCTTCCTGACTTTTGATGAATGTGCAGAGTTGTGACAGTGATCATGAAAACATTATCCCTAACTGTGCTCTTCATTGGGAATCCAAAGCAGAAATGGGGAGTGTGAGAGTGATGAAGGAAACACACTGACTCGGCGTCACGTGACTGAAAATGAAACGAAGTGGATTATCCCGGCTCAGTGTGCCCTGCTCGTACATCGTGAGAAATTTGGCAGGAGATGTTTATATATTGCATAACAGTTTATATGCGCAACCATAGCAATCCATCCGAGACGGTGCCACAGAAGCCCATCTACGAGCAATAAAACACGGACGTAATTTACATTTTGTGAAACAGTAGAGGAATACACACTGTAAAGCATGGCTCTGTGGGAGACGTCTCTGTACACACACACACACGCAAACACACACACAGAGCAGCACATGAAGGCTCAGCGAACCTCGTCTGAAATTATGTTTACAAATCACTTACACACACTGTAGCAGCTGTTTACATCATTTCAGATGTAATCCAAACACTCAGCAGCCAAAAGGAAGCGGCTGCCAGCACATCCAAACTACATCAAACCCTCAGCTCATGGGCTCTTTTTGAAAATGGTACTAGCATGCAGTGTTGTAATGTAACAAAGTACAAATACTTCGCTGCTGTACTTAAGTAGAATTTTCACGTATATGTACTTTACTTCATTATTTATATTTCTGAAAACCTTTACTTTTAGTACACTCCATTTCCTAAATAAAATGTATACTTTTACTCCACTACATTTCCCCTGAGCATCTTAGTTACTCGTTACTACAAAATAAAATCAGAAGAAATTTGTTACACTGGAAGAAAGCAGGTTTGGAGAATCATTGCTCCTAGATTGCCAAGATACTGCACCCTCCATTCCAGTTGGTGACCTAATACCTGTATGTTGCCAAGTGGCAAAAAAAACCAAAACATAGGCCACAACTAAAGAAGAAGAGGAGGAAGCATAATAACTGATAGCATGGTAGTACCTGGTGTAGGCTCTGCTGCCATGGTAACTGACGATGATCACTGTCAAGTTATCTGGGTGTTTTCATTAGTGACTGCCTCAAACTTGAAAAAGACTTAAGGCCTTTTTATGGTTCTGCGTAAGCTCCACGCAGAGCTTTCCCCGTAGCCTACATAAGAGGCCTGATGTTTATACTTGTGCGCTGGTGTGTGCATCAAGCCGGCATGTGTGTGTGTGTGGAGTGGGTGATAGAGCAAGGGAGAAGTGAGAGAGTGACGGTGATTAGCTTTGGAGCGAGTACCGACTCTAGAGTCATAGTGAGAGAAACAAAGTGTCTGCTCTGTGCTTTCTGACCAAGTTGGGAAATCTGTAGCAGGAAAAGTTAACCCTCTCCTTGATTTCATTTTGTTTAAGGCCCGGACACACAGAGCCGATAATCGACCGTCAGACAGTCTGGTGAGGTCAGTGACTCGAGTCTGTTCGGTGTGTTCCGTGCCGTCGTCCGTCCGAGGGGCCGTCGGCCTTCATTTTGGCCGATTTGACATGTATAATCGGCGGGGCGGGCACTGCCGGCAGTCAGACTCAAATGACCCATCTGATTGGTGGAGTGCTAACCGGGAAACGGGGAGCGGAATAAGCGTGACTAGAGTCTCTCAAAATCTGACGAAAATCTTTTAAACTGACCTTTGTTGATCTGAAATGAAGACAGATTCAGCAACTGCACGGCCTATTTCTCGCTTAAAATGTTTTCAGAAACACGTTTCGGTGAACTATTTTAGTACAATATGAGATATATATATATATAGATAGATGTATTCTGAACAAGCTGCCATGACAGTCTGTCTTAGAATTTCTGGAGAAATAAGACCCACGTGACACGTTCGTCCAATCAGCTATCGGTTTTCATTTTTGGGCGACAATACAGATTAGCGCCACCTGCTGTTATGGAGACGTATTACGTCTCGTCTCTTTGGTGTGTTCTGAGGCATTTTTTTGACCAACTCGGGGAGCCTGATCAGTCCAACTGCTTTTTCTGCCGACGGTCGGCCGTCTGGTTGGTGTGTAAGCAGCTTTAGGGAGAAGGAGAACCAGGAAATGAGTCGGGGGAAATGCAATGCTACCCAGCTGCGGCCGAGCGACGTGTAGTTACATTTTTCGAGAGGTGCACGTCAGGCTACGGCGTAAGGTCCGGCGTAGATGCAGAGGGGTCTGCGGGGGTACGCCGTCGATTCCACGCACAACCATAAAAAGGCCTTTAGGATGACGACAGAGGACACGTTGACAACTCACTCCTTCTCCAGGCATTTTATTTCACAAAATATACCAGGAGTTCGTAGTAGTAAGTAGGTTGAAAACCTTTAAATAGAAAAGGAAAATAGAAAACACACAAATTAGCTCATTGCTATAAAGTCATATTTTCACAAGCATCCAAATAAACAATCAGCAGAAAACTTAGTCATTTAATAATGTACAAAGTAATTTACACCTCAACAATATAAATCAATATGATATACGTATATACACACATATCTAGTTTCAACAAGGTAATGTTAAGCAACCACACTGCTACAAACATTTTAAGACAGCTCCCCTTGAAGACATTATCGTCCTCTCAAACCTAAGCGCACAGACCACAAACAAAATGCACTTTTTTTCTCTCATTTTAAATGAATCATTTGGTTTCAGGCCACCATGATATAAACAAAAATGCTTACTTACAAATAGCGTCTCTGAAGTTTTCTGCACACTGATGCGCCCTGTCCAAATTTCCTCTTAGTTTCTTTGTCTACCCCTCACATTCACTGCACGCTTGTCGGCACTAAACGTAACCTTTCAACCGCGCTCCTCCTCCTTGACCTACTTTGGCACAGGACTGCCCTATTGCGTGATATGTTACGTTTGTTTTATTTTTCCTACCTGACTCTATTGGTATTGAGACCAAACTTAAACAAAACCAAAACAACTTAAAATGGCACTAAATACTTGTCTTAACAATCACCCCGACGACAGTGGTGATAAAGATAACGTTACACACCTTTGGCCACAAAGTTCATAATCAAAGTTGTTTTTTTACTTTTACTTCTAATACTTAAGTACATTTAATAACAGAAAATGACTTGGGATACTTGAAGGTGCTCTAAGCGATGTGGGGTGACGTCACTTCTTGTTGATGTTCAAAGTATTGTCAAACAAAACGGAGGCTAGCTCGCGCCTCCCTCCTCCTCATCCCGTGCACTAACCCCCCCAACCCCCAAATCCTTCTTGTCGGTTATTGGCTGGAACACTGTTATGTTTGGTGGTGCAGGTTGGCGCAGTTTAGTTTTTGTTGCCGTTTGTGGAGCCTGGGCTGTCTACAGAGGCCGTGTTTTTTTTTACAGTGTGTTCAGGAGACAGGCAGCTAGCAGATAGTGAGATGTTTGCTGTATGTGACAAAAAATGTTGTAGCCTAAAAAATGCGTGACATCGCTTAGAGCACCTTTAAGTACAGTAAATATCAGATAATTTAAGACTTTTACTCAAGTAATATTCTAAAAGTTGACTTTAACTTCTACCAAAGTCATTTTCTGGTAAGACTGCTAGTTTGTCCATCCATCCATCGTCTTCCAATTATCCGGGGTCCGGTCGTGGGGGCAGCAGCTCCAGCAGTGCAGCCCAAACCTCCCTTTCCCGAGCCATATTAACCAGCTCTGACTGGGGGATCCCAGGGTGGAGACAGAATCTCTCCACCTAGTCCTGGGTTTTCCCCGAAGGCCTCCTCCCAGCTGGACTAGCCTAAAACACCTTTTTTTTTAAAGGCTATGAAAGGGCTAAGCAGTCAATCATTTACAATTTGTGCTCAGAAGCTTGTATTGTTCCATTGACAGTGAATATGGTAGTGATGGCCAAATTAAGCTTCATGATGCTTCCTGAACCATTTTCTTTCTTTTCTGAGCCCTTCAAACAACTGTTGTTTCAGGGCAAAACAAAGTGTATCGCCATATCCAAAACATATTGGAGAAAGACAGGCTCAGCACAAAAAACTCCTGCAATTTGTTGCGCTGGAGTGTTTCATCTCTTCTTGGATCACGGTGACTGTCTCGCTGGAAACAGCTTGACTGGATTAGATCAGAGAGCAGCACACCCAGCACTTCAAAACAGAGAAGTCTTCAGGAGCTCTCAATGAGACTCCCCGGCAAATTCAAGTTATGTTTCATCACGTCTTTAGACAAAATTGTGGTTAGCAAGGAATGATGAGTGATGAGGATGTCATGACATTATATTATTGTTCTTTTCTGTGTCCATGTCAATCTATGTTTAAATATCAAGTTATGTGATTATGACTAGGGTTTGGATTTTTACGATTCCGATGCCGAACCGGTACGTTTAAAACGATTCCGAATCCTAAACCAATTCTTGAAAAACTGAAAAATGACATCAAAGATGTAATATATTTACTAGCAGTCACATGCAGTGAAAGGTTAATGCTTTAATATCCGTTTTGGTGAGCCCAGAGGGAAAATATGGCATTTTAAAAGTAGCCTACATTTATGATAGCTAGCTAACGGTAGACTACAGAGAAAGTGTGATATTTTTACATCTGTTTCGGAGCGACAGAGGGAAAATATTTCAGTCGACATATTAAGTGGAACCGAAATGAGGAACCGAAATTTGCGTTCTAATCCGGTCCGATTCCTACTGGTTGCGTAGGAACCGGTTCCATAGTGGAACTGGGTTTTGGTGCCAAACCCTAATTATGACCAATCAGGAACTCAATCACTGGGCAAAATATTATACACAATGTGCAGTGTAATGCAATCCAATCCACAACAAACACCACCAAAGAAGTGAATCAACACCTCTGTGACACAGTCTCAGCAAAAAATAACATCCAAGGCTTCACAAAGGATGTATTTAATGCAGGGCAGATGAATTGGATAGCATTAGACTGTACAGCGATTCTGAGTCCATCCCCCTCTGTATTAAATCCTGTTCATTCCTTTTTTTACACAAAATGTGGGCTGCTATTCATTTAACCCAGTTGTGCCCAGTTTTTTTTTTACAGATGTTTTACATTTTCACGTTAGTTTTTTGCTGGAACCCACAGGAGGGCCAGCCTTAAAAATGCGAAAGTCTGTCGATCTGTCGCTGTTGCTGAGTGAGTGAGTGAGTGAGTGAGTGAGTGAGTGAGTGACTGATGAAGTTCCACCATTGGTCGAAGTGAGTGATGACGGTCGAGATAGAGCTTCCCATTGGCCTTTGCTGTTTCAAATGAATCAATGCGCACACACACACACACACAGTTGGTTTGCCTCCACTGTCTAAATCGGCAAGCCTGTCGTGACCTCACGGAATTGGCCGAGCTGAGTCGATTCGAGCCGGTCCGGACTCTGGCTCATTTAACTTCTCTCATTTTATTGTACCCGTATACGCCGCTGCATTTGTGGAAATGTGAGAGCAATGCCACTGCAGAAACGAAAGTGAAAGAAAGTGCGTCTCCCCCATAAAGAGAGATACTGTGCGCATTTATGCACTAGTCACAGCATGAATAAATTTACCTACCTACCTTTACCTTAGTAACGTGTGTGTGTGTGTGTGTGTGTGTGTGTGTGTGTGTGTGTGTGTGTGTGTGTTCGCATGTATCAGAGAAAGTGCGCATCAGAGAGAGCAAAGATAAATTTACACACACCAAAAAGCAATATTTTTCTAGAGAAGAAAACATTTTATGAAGTAGACAAAGTTGACTATGCTTTTGACTTAAGCTAAACACATTATTGTGTTTGGCATTAGAAGCCTATAACTTCTTCTGTAAAACAGCGCCCTCTGGTGGGGCTGTGACTCACCGGCCCCTAACCCTAACCCTAACCCTAACCCTAATCCTCCACTGTACCCATGGATGTACAGACAACTATCACTGGATTACTGTGACACAGAAGAAAACTTAAAACATGATCATTCTCAGGCAAGTTCCGCAGCGTCTTTGTGGAGTTATGCGATGAATATAGAGATAGTGACATCTTCAGGAAGCGGAAGTCGCACTGAATGATATCAATGTGTGTTTCATGTCTGTGTTTAAGATTTGACAGAATTATGACTTTGAAAAGGAGTATTATGTTTCACTACAGCATGAGGTCTTTCCCACCACCCCTCCACTCTGACTCTCGCATGCCTCCTTGGGGAGGCTTTTGCCTTTATCTTTTGGCTTTGTCCCGTAGAATGTCCATTTCTATTATAGACCTTATCGGGTAATTCCCCGATGGTTAAAATGCCATCCGTATTGATGAGGTAAATTACCGAGGAATACAGTGAATATTTCAATCCCCACTGCCTCCTGTATTGTTAATCCTGTTCGAAATGGGGTTGGATTTATGTTAGGCTTTTTTCTTTTCTGTGTCATAAAACTCTTTGCTGTGGCAATGACTCAATGTAGCCATGGGCATTAATTATGTTTTTTTTTTAATCTCATTTAATTCTTATTTGTTGTTAGGGGTCCTATTTAGTTTGAGCTCAAACAGCAGGATGTGATTAGAGCCGAACAGAGAACACACAAACAGTGACGCCAGAGCTCGATCTCTCTCTCTCTCTCTCTCTCTCTCTCTCTCTCTCTCTCTCTCTCTCTCTCTCTCTCTCTCTGTCTCCATCTGTCTCTCTCCTTCCTACTGATCATTTTGTTTGTTTTCCTCCCTGAGTGCATGTAATGCTCTTCACCTTCATGACAATATACTTGATACATTTTAGCACTTGCCTCTGGGTCAGAGCCAGTGGACTATAAAGGAATGTGTAATTTTATGATCATATGAAACCACAGAGGGTGGTTGTTCGCAGAAACCAACACACTGTTGACTCACAGTGGAACTATTTGTGGTTGGAGCTGCTTTTGATTTGGACAAATTTAGGGCTATGTGCAGGTGCGTTAGTGCACACGCATGCACACACACACACACACACACACACACACAAACACAGAGAAACTTAATGCGTACATGCATCTACCATTGGCTCCAGGTTCAGTCCTGCGTTACTGCTGCTGGTGGAGAAGAGATTTGTGTTGCTTCCAAACTATTTTACGTTCCCTGTAGTACAGTGTGCAGTTTTGACTCAAGAATCAGTATCAAACACTGGATCAGAGCAACATATTTGACAGCTATTGGCAAGATCACCGCAAATTTGCTTTTTGATGTTTTTGGTGATGATTCGGAATGACCGTTGTGAGCTTTGTTGACCTTTAATTCAGCCCAAAGTTGTTCACTTTACCTACATAAAAATGTAAAAATAGACCAAGAAAACTGACTTTTTCATCTGACTTAAAACATGAAAAAGCTTCAAGTAACACGGCTCTATCCACAAAGTGGGGCAGACAGTTTAAGGGCTACTTTAAGTGACCCCTGTAAATGAGCAACTGGCCCCAGTGTGTCCCTTGTGATTTAAATGGACCAGAACCACTCCTGTGAACTGCATGTAAAATAATGATGAACTTTCTCTATATTTTTGGTTCTCTCTGTTGACATATACATGGATGTCAATAATGAAATCGGCTAAACTCTTAAGTTTCTGAAACCACTGACATGATTGAGACCTGCAGGAACTGATAACATACCTACGGTTGTTTAATAGAAGTGCATTTTTGTGTTTTTGCACTTTGTGTTTAGGCAAGGCATTCTCATGAAAGAGTTTGATATTGTGCGAAAACTTATGCACAGAAATTTTTATGATATCCTATAAAATTACGGCGACCACAGGTCTGTCACGTAAAAACCTGTCACATGACAGTTAAGTTTAGCGATCTTTACAGTTAAATTTAGCTGAGAAAAGGTGACTGTGAGCCGGCTACAGAGCACCGTGAGGCCTAGGTTGTGTAATAAGCGCCCATTGCAGTTAAGTTTGTTGGTGATTTTCATGCGGCAACAGTTAAGTTTAGGCACCAAAATGGCTTGTTAAGATTAGAAAAACGATAGTGGTTTGGGTTCAAACACACTTAAGTAGTACTCCCCAGACACGAACACCCGCTTCCTGGGTGAAAGTCTTGTGTTTTCCCCTTAATTTCTTGTGGACTCAAACTGTGCTTCGCCACTTGTAAACCTTTTATTTTATGACTCAGCAGCCTGGTCTAACAGAATTCCATGAAATATTCACAAACTGTTAACAATGCATTACGTGGTGGTGGCACGGAATGTGTGAAAATTCTGTGTGGTCACCACAGAAAACAATGCAAATGTAAAGTCAATGAGAAAATGACGTAGCATTAAGAGCGACTATGGTAGCGAGTAGTATGAAAGCCTGAAAATCCGCATTGGGAGGTTGGTTGGGGGGATGGATGGGTCAAACACAGGACTTTCACCCAGGAGACAGGGGATTGTGTCCTGCGTGTCACGCTTCCTAAACCCAACCGTCGCTTTCTTCTTTTACTAAACCCAACCGTCCTGTTCTTCTTTTCCTAAACCCAACCGTCGCGTTCTATTTTTCCTAAACCCAACCGTACCGTTCTTCTTTTACTAAACCCAACTGTCCCCTTCTTCTTTTCCTAAACTCAACCGTCCCGTTGTTGTCCCGCATCCCGTTATTGTTTTCCTAAACCCAACCGTTCCGTTCTTCTTTTCCTAAACCCAACCGTCCCGTTGTTGTCCCGCGTGTCATGGAAACGTAAGCCCACCCACGACCTTTTCCTTAACTTAAGGGGCCGTGTTCACTTCACGGAATTCTTCTGTAGGCCCATCACAGAATTTTCGGCGATCCATGTTCATTTCATGGAATTCTTCCGTGGGCCCATCGTGGAATTTTTTTGCGATTTCATGAAACTGCCACAGATTTTGAGTTAAGGGGCCGTGTTCATTTCACAGAATTCTGTGAGATCAGGTTGGACTCAGACATCCTCCCTGACTACCTCCCTACTCGGCGCTTCGCCTTTATACATCAGCAGTCTTCGTGCTAAATACTGTAATAAATACGTGGAATACATCGTACAAATTACAGTGCATTACTTTTCGTAGCTGTACGTTTGAATGGTTTATGAGAACGGCCTGGTTTGTGATGCAGCAGAAAGCAGTGTTAACAGTGAGAGAGGACTGAAAAGTGAGAGATAGAGTGTGGGTGGAGGCTCTTCTGGACCCATTAGTTTGATGCAGGGATGCGTTGCTTGTCTGGAATGTGTTCAGCATGTCTCTGTGCATACTCGGAGCCATCTGTCATCACTTAAGATCCTTGCTGGTATTACACTGTTTATGTAAGCTGCTACTTATTGCGCTGGCATTACAAGTGAATTGCACTTCACACATAATATAATAGCATTTAATGTTCCTTTGAAATTATTATCGTTGTTAATGTTCCTGGAAGTCCAGTGCAAGTTGTGGCCAGAAGAATAAGCACTGAGAAACATTCTCAAATTCAAGTACTTTAGCCAGGACGCTGAGTGAATCTGAAGTGTTACACCTAAATATTGGAGTCATTGATCAATTTAAAACACAGTCTTTAAAAGAATCAAACTGTAGGTCTATATTATATTCGAAAGATTGCACCTGCTGTTACTCTGAGATTCTCTAGCTCTGTACTTTTTTCAGTCTGCTACAGTCGGCCATACAACTCAAAAGTTTTCCTGCAGCTAATGAAATTGCTTCAATGACGCCACAGCAAACTGCTCAACATTGTCATTATCTTTAAAACCTTTAAAACAACCTGACATCAAAGATCAGCTGAAAACTTGTAAGTCACCTCTTCGTGTGTCTCTGTGCTGATCAAACTGCTGCTGCCAGTGGTGGAATGTAACTAACAAGTACTGTACTTAAGTGCAAATTTGAGGTACTTGTACTTTACTTGAGTCCTTTCTTTTCATGCCACTTTCTACTTCTACTCATTTACATTTCAGAGAGAAATATTGTACTTTTTACTCCACTACATTCATCATCACAGACTGTGGCTTATTTACCTTATATACTGTCCATAATATAATGAGTACAGCAGGTTGCAAATCCCCCGTATCTTGCTCTTTTGCTCTTCATCAAAATAGCCCACATTTTACCGAAATAACACAAACACATACACGTATGTCTCTTATTTTTAATCCCTGTAGCATGTGAGAGCTCAGGGGAGGTCAGAGGGTGAGAACTGCATGGCCCAATGTGATAACTGATCTGTGGCACACTGTGCCTTTATGGAACCACCCAAGAAACACCATACTGTATACAAGGTACCCCCAGGTTAAATTTAAGACTTTTTAAGACCTTTTTAATACCATTTAGAATGAAATTGAATCTCAACGTCATAGCCATACTGGCAAAAGTATGTATATAATGGAATATCTGAAAGGATTTTAGGGTATAAAAATAACTGTTTACCAAGTACTTGAACTTAATACAACATTTTATTAAAGTACTCAATACATACATGCTTTGTGACAAAACAATGGCGTTATTTAATCTTATGAATGTACAATACAAATGTTAGACCTTTGTGAACGAAATGTAAGACTTTCTAAAGAAGTTTAAGACTTTTAAAGCCTTATTTTTCAAATATTATATTTAAGACATTTTTTTTTTAAACCCAGCGGGTACCCTTTGTATATGAACAACGTTGTACTGATTGATCAAGTTGCTTCTATTTCACGGACAATTCCTCTTTGCCTCTCTTTGTCCATCACCACGCGCGCGTACACACACACACACACACACACACAGTATTGCTGAACAGTTGATCTCCCTGGCCCCCATCATATTTTATCATGGTCTTCCATACAATGTGTTATGGGCCATAACACTTTTTTAAGTCTTGTAAATGTTATATTATTTTGACATGGGGAAAGCTGTGGAGGACTCAAAGGTCTAACACATGATTCATATTTTCCTCTCTTTATATGTAGAAAAACCTCTATTGCTTCTTTTTCTGCTGGGAAAAGAGAAACATGGAAATATGTTTGGCTGTCCACTCCAGTCCAGCAAATATTTTTGAGGAATGTCTGTCACACCCTTTACTACTGTTTTTTGGACTGAGGGCTGCTCTTGAGCAACAGGTTATTCATTGTTCACCATATGTCAGAACACATGGATCAGATTCAGCTGCTGCTCGGAGGTCAAAAAGACCCCAAGCGGTCTCTACAGTATTCTCCAGTGTACGGGCGGCTGTTCAGCATGCATGGGAAGTGTGGAGGGCAGCGATCATGTACGGGAGTTCATCAGGTATCAGCAGCAATGAGTCGAGTCACACTAGCACTGACATTGGTCCATAAACACTACAGGTAGCACAAAAGCCACATTTTGGGTGGCTTCACTTCCATATTAAATTTTCATTTTTCACGAGGGAAGGCAGGCTTTAACAAGTTGTGTGGGGAGGGGGTCAAGTTGACAAGTGGATTGCTTGGATTTCCGGGTGAGTTCTGTCATTACTGAAATAGCGGGGAGCTGGAAGGAGGAGAATGAGTTTGTGGACGAGTGAAAGGTGCTGAGGTGAGGGATTGATCCAAGGTGCTGGTGGATGTTCTTGATTTTTTTTTCCTCCTCTGAATTTTAGAGACCTTAAACATTGAATGGGGTCAAATTGACCCCAAGGATAACAGGAGGGTAAATAGTTGTTTTGGTGCCTAAACTTAAAGTACTCATATTTTGCTTTTGGCTTTTTCCCTTTCCTTTATTGTGTTATATATCTTTTTTTGTGTGCATGTTATAGGTTTACAAAGTGAAAAAGCCCAAAGTCCACCCCAAAGGGACTTACCATCTCCAACAGAAAACACTGTTCACAAACTGCTCCAAACAGCTCTATTGTAGTCCAGCCTTTACTTCCGTGACTAACGCGCCCTTTGCGTCACTTTGTAAAACACGTTATAATGCTCGCCTAGCTGCTAATGTGGCACGCCCTCAAATGAAGCTAGTTGGAAGAGTGCAGATAGTTGTATCGCCATGTCCAGGAGAAATGTAGCTCAGCGTAAATTCTTTCAGGAAGGCCTAACAATTAATCAGTTCTCTCTCTAAATCGAATCAGCGCTGGAGGCGTTCACCTTCCTGATATCAGAATCGGGCTCGAATTTCATAGGCCAATCACAGCGTCACAACACTGCTTTAAATCTGCTTCTCTCCCTGTGCTATCAGCTGTCATTTCAGGAAATGTGTTCATCCCTCCTCCTCCCCTTCCACCTCCCGTCATAGTGATTTTCCGGGTGTCGCTCCGCTGCCTCCTTCGGTCTGGTCTTCAGGCCCTTCTCCACCACCACCGGTGTCTGGATTCCATCGGGGGGTTATATCATGGTTCCCTACCCCTATATTAAATGTATTAATATAACGATGGAGTCCAATCTCCAGTACTCTGTACAGCTATTTGCTCATGTACATTAAACCTTTTGCATATCTGCAAACAAGTCACTCCTGATTGAATTAAAACCTTACGTATGAAAGACTAATTTGTTAACATTTAAATAACTTACCACTCTGAAACGTCTTGCTCCAGTTTAGGTCCGAAGCTGGTTCGGGTTGTTCTGCCTGTGTTTGGGGATCAGACTCGGGTTTGAAAATGTACAGCTGAACTTTAGCCATTGCTGAAGCGGGTTTGTTTTGGATCACACTAGCTTGCCTGTCAGGCCCGGCCTACGCTGCTTCTGATTGGCTAGTGTGTGCGACTCCCAACAAAGATGGAACAGAAGTGAGATGCCTCACTCGGTAGCTAAAACGGAACGCTCAACACACAGGGTGAAAAGAGGAGCTGCAGCAATGTGCAGTACGACAAAAATATGGTGATTTTTGAAAATCAAACCATGTAAACCTATTCTGGTATAACCTATTAATACAATTATGAACCTGAATATGAGCATAATATGAGGTCTTTAACGTAGCAGCATGACGCTCACTTTTTGTCATCCAAGCATAACTGTAATGTCCGCCGAAACGACCAGCAGCTCGCGGTGCCCTGTACCCGGCTCAAAGTCACCTTTTCTCGGGTCAACTGAAGTACCAACTACCGCTGATACGACGGAGCTCTTTAGCTGGCGTCACAGAGCACACGAGACCAGCCAGCGGTCTCCTAGTTTCGTAGGATATCATACGTATGGGTGTGCATACATTTTTGTACTATATCATACAGACCAGTTAATGAGAACCCGGTGTAATAATCAACACATTCACATTGCCTTTGCTCTTCAGACATACAGATAGTTACCTCTCAACAGTTCCACAGTGACGGACTGAGTGAACCGAGTTTCTGGTCGTCTCACAGCAGTATCGCATTTCTCCATGTAGAACTGAGTGACTGAGCACCGCACGCTGTTACCGTCACATTTCATTTCACAGATGAGTGCAGTCTCCTGGTCTGGGCTCCGGCTCCTGTGCTCTACTGTGTGAGCCAGGTGTCTAAGCTAACATTGGATTCCATAGGGCAATTTCCTGCATTAGTGTAATCAATGAGCTAATAATTGACGTGGGCATAGAGATTCGTTCCTCCTCTGAATAACTTTAATCACTGACAGCAGCTCAATTTCGCACAATTAGAGAAATTGTCCTAAGTTGAGGCAGATGGGGAGAGGCTCGGATGACCCAGGCTGCGTCGCCATCGAAGGGTTTCTTCTTTATTTCGGGCTGTCAGTCCTCTCTCAATAATACGTTATACAATGTAATGTAGGGCAACAGATGAATGCATGTAGTTTGTGACACCATTTCATAAATAAATTAGATTAGAAATTATGATATTGGTATTTGCAGATTTATTTAAAAAGTCAATAAAAGAGAGACAACAAGCATTGTGAAGACAGCTGGATATTTTGAAAAATAAACTGTCACTTCATGTAACTAACCAACCAAATAACCAGTGGGGCTGGAAGCTAGTGACTGCATTGCGAGTGCCTCCCTTTGAGACTGTTATCCAGGCTGAGTGAGTACCGCTGATAACGCTGTCCCAACCAGTGGTGGCAGGACAGGTCCATTCATGCTCTGCTCTGGAGCTTTTTGCTTAATGTTGTTTTAACTCTCAACTTTCTCCACCAGCATCAGTAACTTGTAGAACACGTGTCAAACTCAAGGCCCGCGGGCCAAATCTGGCCCCTCGCATATCAAATTAGGATCCCAATAAATTTTGGTCCACCTAGTTTTTGTCGCTTTTTCAACATTTTGCCGCTTTTTTAAAAAAATTATCACTTTTGCTCAATTTTTTTCTGACGTTTTTGCCGCTTCTTTTGATGTTTTTGTCGCTTTGTTCGATCTTTTTCAGCGTTTTTTGTTTAATTTATGATGGCTAAGGAACTTCTTTGCTGACTTTTTTAGGAATTTATGTCGACCAAACTGTAATTGAGAAGACTTTATAAGACAGGCAATAATACAGTCAAAGATATTTGACTTTACTCCTAATAAAAGCATGTCTAAAAGCATGTCAATAAACTCTCCCATGACGTGATTCTTATTTTCCAGTGTGGCCCTTAGTGAAATTGAGTTTGACGCCCCTGTAATGTAGAAGAAAAACACAATCGGCACAAGCCTCCCAGTCACAGTTCTTCCACATCTCATCCTTTAAACTCATGTGTCATGAAAGTTGACAGTTTACCAGTGGATTTGGCACTTTTTGAACTGTTTGAACTGTAACTTCCTACTGAAAGACCTTCTCATTGACTGCAGCCTTTGATGGATCTGGTGCCTGAATAAAGAGGCAGCAAATGTATTCTTCCCAATCCCACTCTATTCCACTGTGGATACATAATGTGAGCCCTATTGCTGCTTTTCCATGGCTGCCTAACCCTCAAAGTACTAGAGAGCCTGCATTACAGACATCACATTTATGCATGAATAATTAACTAAATGCTAAAAAAAAAACTTGGTACAATGAAAGTTTCTTTCATTTTAAATTTCACGGTCATTTTATCAAATGTCCATATATCCCCTGAGTAATTTCCTGTTGGACCATACCAACTGCATAGATTAACTTCAAGCCATCACAAAAAAAACTCTTCTCATTTTCAAGCTCATGTATTTGCATTTTATTCTATGGTTTACTCCACTTGATCAGAGTGGGAACACTGTGGGGAAAATGACGAGCTGAGCGGGCCAGGGGGTTGAAACCAGATACCCCCTTACAGCCATTTGCAAAACAACTTCTCTTTATAATATAATGCAGTGCTGAGCAGAGCCCCACTGAGCCAGCAAGCTGCAGAGGCATTTTTAATTGTTGCAGGTGGTCTGGCTCAGGGAACATAGCTGTGATGCTCAGGGATCTGCAAATAAAACTCCAAAGCGTGCATGTGCGAACGGGTACGCAAACAAGAGAGCTGGGTCCAAGACAGCTGTGTCTGAGATTGCTGTGCCAAGGTTCAAGGCCTGAGGTAACAGCATGGCCTCCTTTTGCCTAATGTCACTGATGCAGAGTGTGCAGAAAGCCACTGTGGACTCAAACTGCCTGCAATATCATCAGGTCCTCTGAGAGGGGATCTTCATTATTGTGACAAACAAACATCAAGTAGATTAAGATGATGAAAGATGTCCTTTTCAAGTAAAATAATATCAGTCTTGATCAACACAGTAGCCATAAATAAACTGATTTAATATAAATGTACATCGGATGTTTTTGAAGCTATGTAGTTTGATTGAAACAAGACTGTAAACCTCATGGTAGTCCCTAGATACATGAAAACCCAAAATTCAGACATGATTCATGGTACAAACAACATACTGACATTGTTTACCAGTGATGTTACATTCTGTGCCGAGGCTTCGAAACGCATGTCAAGAAATTCCGGAAGTTGTCCGTGAAGCGCGTATCGAGTAGAGTGCAGATAGGGCCGCATTTTTCTGTCCGAGCCCGGCCCGCGTCAGGCAGAGCAGTAACCGAACCTGACTCGAGCCTGACAGGCATTAAGATATTTATATACACAGTTAAAATCTAATTTTTTTCTCATACTAATGACACATTTGTTTGTGTGGAAAGCCCGCTTTTATTAAGCAACTGTAGCAAGGCATTCGGAAATGTCAACAGATGAGCGCATCAGCGCACACGGGGCAACAAGGAAGACGGATGTTAGGGTAATATTTTAAATTTATTTTAATCACAAAAACAAACCTTTGCATCAAGTGAAACAGGCCCATTGGCTACCTACATAATAACCCGAACATCATTTCTAAATATCTGTCCGAACCCGGCCCGGCCCGTCGGGTCCTGTCGGGCTCGGGTCGGGTATCCATCCTCTAGTATCGAGGCTTGTATCGTTTTAGACAGATTGAGTCATAGATGACATCCAAAGCCTCGCTGCCTGTTCGTACCACGTGACTGGTTTAAGAGTGGTTTGAATCTACACGGTTATATTACACATCCATGATCTACACAAGCACATTGACTGCCTCTGCCCAGTTAAACCATTGCCACTGTCCAAGTTTAGAATAGCCTACTAATGCCCCTCCTGCTATCATATTATGACCAAAAGGATTGATTTACACGTTTGATAGCCACATTTCTCTCAAGGAAATACATTTTTATAAATGTTATGTTGATTATATTATACCAAAAGAAAATACACACGTTATTGATATAGATGATTTTTTTTCTTCATCATTATTTTTAAGTCTTTACTGGCACAAAATACAGTCAAAACCCAGCCTTTATACCGTGTATCACAGATCACTAGATCATCTGTGATACATCTGCCAGTTTTATACTCTTTGACCAACAGGTGGTGTTGTGAGCAAATGAAATCTCAAGAAATGAACTCTTTTTCGAACCAGTTTTCTGGAAATCTTCAAAGCTTCATGAGGCTTCATCTCGCCACCACTGCTGGTTACTAATATTTACTGTCGCAATTATTACATGATCACCTGATCGCCATATTTTAAGCTGACTGTCATCATTTTTCACAATCAAGGGAATTTCAAGCCAACGTTAGAAATTTCAAATACAATGTTATATATGCAGTGTTGGGAGTAACGCGCTACAATGTAACGCGTTACTGTAATTCCACTACTTTTAGCGGTAATGAGCATGTAACTAAAACAATTTTTAATCAAGTAACGCAATTACAATTACTGAAATTTAAATGAGTTTGTTACTCGCGTTACTCTCTTTTGTGAAAAATGAATGCTTGCAGACAAGACAGATAGGCCTACTTTAGCTGCTTCTGACCTAACGTCGCAGGACCTTATGGTGGCGCAATGATACACCAATCGAAAAATGAGCATTAAACCACAGCTTGGCCGATGGAAATTGTAAAATGATAACGAAGGAGGCAGTTTATCATTTAGTCTTCTTTACTCTGAACTCCCAATGCAAGTAACAAGTGAGCAGTGACACACACGTTTTGGGTGCTACCGTATATAGCACAGTATATGCGCAAGCACATTTTAACTACCGTATGTATCACAGTATATGCGAAGGCGCATTCTAACTACTGTATATGACAGACATTACTTTTCGCTTTCGCTGTAGTGGTGAGCTGTCAATTATGTGCAGGTGTAAAGAACCTCCACATCTAAGAGTAGCAATTTAAATCTTACAAAGCACCTGTTGAAGCAACACGCTTCGACAAAGCTAGTAGAGAAAGACCCCAGCCCTACGGATGCTGAAGGCGCCACTCCATGCAAACAACCAAAGCTAGATTTTACACGGACTGCAGTGCAGCCGATGAGCCAGGCAGAGCTAAATAAATCGATTGCTAGATCTACTCTAGGCCAATCACTTTTATTTCATTGGGCCTAATGTGGTAAAAAAAAACTGTTAAATGACTGAGACAGTTGTTATTTCGTTTCAAGTATTAAAAGGGACTTTTGTACTACTGCTTGATCTGAAGGCCTGTTGCCCTATTGATTACAATAAATAGGTCTAAAAATTTGTGTTTGACTGTTCAGTACTGTTCATATTTACATTTAAAAACCAGACATAAAAGTAACTTAAAAGTTACTTTCCCTAGTAACTAATTACTTTTGATATATAGTAATTGGTAAAGTAATTCAATTACTTTTAAAAGAAGTAACTAGTAACTAATTACTCATTTTCAGTAACTTGTCCAACATTGTATATATGTGCATTTTCACAAGCTGCGTGAATAACTGTCTACCTGACACCGTGCGCGAACTGTGCCGAAAGCGCTTTGAGCTGCACTCTATGTATGAAAGGCGCTATACAAATAAAGCTATGTTATGTTATGTTATGTTATGTGGCATACCCCGCGAGCAATTGCGGCCATTCAAGTCAATATTTGATATTCCACGGGGCGTCCCAGAAGTGTGCATGAAACAGCTCTCCGACCCGCTAAAGACACACGCTAGGTCTATTTTCACGCGGTCCGTGGGGCGTTCGGAGAGTCAGGCAGGCAGCGAAACAGCGAGAGTATCCATTCAATTTACCAAAACACCCCCACACACACACACACACACACACCAAATATCGTTTATGTCTCCTTTTCAACACTACGGACAACGAGAGATTCATCTTGGCGGTTGAAAAACATAATATTACATCACAGATCTTTTTTTATAAGACAACACCAGAAAAGAGAAGGCATGGAGTTTAATTTCAGGAGTGCTTGGAGTGGAAGGTAGATAGGGGTCAGCCCTATGTTCCCACATTTCTAAGATTTTTTTTTAAATTAGGCCCTATGTTCCCACAGCCCTATGTTCCCACATTTCTAGGACATTTTCAAAATTAGATCTTGTGTTCCTACATTTCCCTTCAAGGGTTAGGGTTAGGGTGGGTTAGGCGAACAGGCCTAATTTTGAAAGATATCTTAGAAATGTGGGAACATAGGGCTGTAGGAACATAGGGCCTAATTTTCAGTGAAAAAAAAAATTCTTAGAAATGTGGGAACATAGGGCTGTAGGAACATAGGGCCTAATTTTCAGTGAAAAAAAAAATTCTTAGAAATGTGGGAACATAGGGCTGTGGGACCATAGGCACGCTCCCAGTAGATACTAACTTAATAGACACACAAATGTTCTGTAAAGGACTTGTAGGGTCAATATAATCTGTGAGTAAGAATTGGAGTAAGAGTGTGCTGGCTTATTGCATCTCAGTGTGGTACGCCAGCTGCTCAGCAGCAGAGAGGAGAGCTGTTCAGAGGGTCATCAACACCACACAGAGCATCATCAGCTGCCCTCTGCCCCGCCCTGGAAGACATCTCCAGCTCCGGCGGCCTCAGCAGAGCCAAAAAAAAAGGACTCTTCCTAACCTGGACACCCCCTGTTTGACTTGTTTCCCTCTGGCAGCCACTACAGGTCCATCAAAGCATGAACCACCAGACTTGTTTCTTTCCCTGGACTATACAGCACAACAGCACTTTTAGTGGACAGAAATTGACCATGCGCATTTGCCCAATAGGATTACATTGCAGCTCAATACTGTTTCAAATATTGTTTGTTCAGATTAGTCACTTAGACACCAATGCATGGGAAAATAGGGCCCAGGTTGAAAAAAAAACGAAATTACTCTTAATTACTCTAACATATTAGCAGGCCCAAACGGAATCTGCTGATTTTTTTCTATTTTTTAGCGGTGATCCAAAATGAAAATCTGTGGAATTTAGCCGACTGTGTTTCTGCTTGTGGTGGAGATGTGTTAACATTCTTTAATTTAAGTTAAAGAGTTTAATTTAAAAGAAATTCAAAATCTGGGGGAAATTCTGCGGATTTATATTAGGAAAGCTTATTGCGTTATCGTGTATGCTGTGTTCATTTGATGTAAAAAAAATAAATAAAATAAAATAAAGACTGAGGGGACTTGACAATTCTGAACTCTAATAATGATTTAGGTTCACTGGTGACATTTATTGGGGTCTCTAAATGTAGCGCACTTCCCTGTCTGCATGAGAGATGTGTTTTGCCTTGACAACACACTGTATGGAAATGATTTGAAAGAGCTTAACCAAATGCATTAGTTCCACTGTGCGTGTCCCATACTGATTCTCCAAACTCACATGTGGACAAGAGCTCAACATGTCAACAGATTCTTCTCTGTCGAAGGGGAAAGAAATAATCTTTCCAGTGTTTATAGATTCCATGTCTATCCAAACACTAAACAGGGAAGCTAATTCGTCATTTTATCGGATGTGCGTTCACTTCTCCCATTCATAAATACACAAACTGGCTGCAGGACAGGATTCTGTTTAGGCATTAAGCCGGATTCAGATCAAAACCTCCCAACATTTTACGATAATCAATAACTTCATTAATGAACATGTGCTCCTGACTGTTATTCCTCATGTTTGAGTGTGGGGACTATCAGTGCATGCTCAGGCCCCATCAGCAGTCATCACTTTGCTGCTTTTAAAACCCTGAACCGATCCATTTCACTGCTGGCTCGCCCTCAAGCCACACCGTCTCTCCGAACCATTCAACTCCACACATTCTCCAGCGTTCCCATAAGCGCAGAACAAATTGCATTGGACTTAAAAATGGAAAATGTAGAAATTGAACATGTTCAAAGCAAAAGCTAGAAAATAACCAATCTGAATTATTTTAGCTGTTCAGAAGTTCCATGACATGATTCCACAGGCAGTGTTTATTAGTTGTCATTTTGTAACAAAAAGGCACTATTTTGCCACCTGTCACTTTGGTGAAGTTCAAGGGTCCGGCCTGCACTAGGAGCACAGCGACCGTTGCTGGTGAAATGCACACTGCGTGATGAACAACTTCCCTTTCCTGCCGTTCTGCAGCTGTAGCTGGGCCTGCAGCTCCTCGGGGCTGTAAATCAGAGCCTTTGTACTCCAGAAGGATCCTATCAGCCACAGGTGCGGGCTCTGCATGGGGATTAAACAGCCCCACGCTGGAAAACACTGAAAACTGGAGAGCCCAGTACAGCCTCAGCCAAACACGGGAGGAGAAGAGAGGAGGATGGTGAAGCAACTGAGGCAGGAGTGCAAAATCCAGGAGGGATCCAAGAAAGTGCCAAGGGTGTCAGGCGGATTGGTGTTTTAGTTACACAAACAGTTCTCAGGAGCAGAGAAAACCGTGTTCACTAAGGCAATCAGTGGGTGGAACCAAAGAACACTGATTTTCTGTCTATTGTTTTGAGTCAAACAAGTTATCTTACCTAAAGAATAAAATAGCTGGTTGTCAGTAAAAGTCTGGTGCAAAGACTGATCTGCAATGGTTAAGGTTTGGTTAAGTTTAGGTAACTAAAACTACCTAGGGAGAGATCATGGTCATGGTTAAGATAGTCTCGCATTGCCAAACCTTCCTCCACAGCGCTGCGGAGGATGGTCTGGCGAGTCCACACAGCATTCTGGGATGGGAGAAAAACGTGCTCTGGTTTATTGGCATTTCTTCAAACCAGTCACAGTCGTCATGGGCGGTGGCGCCACTGCAAAATAGCCTCGGGAAGGAACTTGTTTTGGTGGTACATGGATACGTTCAAAGGTTGTTTTAGTCGTGCAACAGAAAATTCAGATTGGACAGATAGTCTAGCTAGCTGTCTGGATTTACCCTGCAGAGATCTGAGGAGCAGTTAATCGTAGTCCTCATAAATCCACCGGAGTTTAGAATGCCAACACAAAGAAAGCGAAAGGTAACGGACATCCGGCCCGAAAAGAGGGACATCCGGCGTAATTTACGGTGGCACCGGAACAATCCCGGAAGTGGAACATTGTGTATATAGACTATGGTTAAGATGATTGTCATTGTCAGACGGTTTTTATAGATGAAGTTTGTGTTCTATTCGAATAAATGCAAGCACAGTGAATAAGCCTTGGCTGAAATGTTTCCGTCAGTATAGGAAATGTAGGTGTCTTTCCATTGTTCAAGTCATTTATGTTGCACTCTATTCCTGACCTTGCACAGCAGCTGGATTCTCGCGATATCACAAGATCAGGCAACAATCGCTGGATCACATATCACACCAAACTCCATCCTGCCAGGCTTCAATTAAATGTGATTGTGTTTGTGAGGAGCTACTGGCAGCTACGGGCGTGGATAGGTGTGTGTGACGGCCGTGACTGTTCATTCAAAACAACAATGGCAGATGTGATGGACAGATGGTTCATCCAATCAAAATCAAAAAAATGAACGATGTGATGTCTGTTTGCCTGAGAAAGCAAATGCATCACATCATACCCATAGATGAACGGTGTACAAATGATGGTGAGAGCTATGGAGATCACATGACAGCTGTGAGGAAACATTCATCAGTGAAAACAGTAAGGACCCTGGACAAGACACTGAATGAGCACCAGAGCAGAAGCCCTCACATCATCCACTGGAAGAGGTCAAAGGTCATGGACCAGGAGTCAGTGGACAGCTGGAGAAAGATCGCTACACCAGAATGCATTGCACGGCTGCTCACATAGACAATGAATGGGGAGCGTGGAAATGACACTTGACAGTGGACACGTACCATTACTGAATTTTAAGGCTCACAGAAGCAGTTTTTAGAATGGTCATAGGAGACATTTTGGAAGGCACTGACACATAACCTATTTTGTTATTAATGTATACAACTTATTGCCTTGTTGCACTCCCCCTCAACCCCCTGCTCTCACACACATACACACACACACACACACACACACACACACACACACACACACACACACACACACACACACACACACACACACACACACAGACACCCTACAGAAGCAAGTTCTATCTATGCCCCTGACTTGCTTTTAAACCAATTTTAATATGACAGTTCATGATTTGGGAAGGTTGTTGCCTAATCTGGTAACACATAAGCAACACAAACTGCAGAGCTTTCAACCTTGGAGATTTGATGCTGAATGACATAGGAAAATAGAAGGTCATTGGCACTTACATTCTATCATTATATTTTTAGCCAGAGTTGTCTCTTTGCCATTTTAATTAGTAAACTGATATGTTCTTAACAGCCCCACCTACTGAGGTTTAACTTAAATCTGCCTCCAGCGAAGCCTTGCCTTCAACAAATGTAAAACTCAAACCTGCACGCCAAGTGGTGAGGGTTAGGGTGGGGGTGTGAGGCAGGGTGGGGGTTACCAGGACTGTGTGCAGCCAAGCCCCCTTTTTGGACACCACGGAGGGGAAAATTCACTGATGAAATGTGGCACAGGCCCAGGGAATGCAATTTCAAGCTTCCACATCTGCAGGAAAGATGAAACCAGGTTCCTAATTTTACAATGATGATGTCAGTGAGAATATATGACAGCACTGGGTCGGGGTGCCAAGTCCCCCTCCTTGTGTTTCCTCCTCCTCCTCCTCCGCTTTTCCTTTTTTTAAAGTTATTTTTATTGAAAGATGGCCATTATGGTAGGATAGTTGCAATTTATAAATCTTGAATCTTGACTGACAGATTTGTCGGCGGAGGAAGACATTTGGCTGATTTTTTGTTAGAGGGGGACAGATGTTTAACTTTTACGGCCATTTATGGTACGACAGCCTGAAAAGGTTAAAGTAAAAGAAATTTAAATTCATTTTTCCTAAGAATCTATATGTATATTGTTGTTATTTTAACATGTGTAGATGTGTGCAAAATTGTAATTACTAAATAGAAGTAAGTTTTTTTCTCCAGCGCCTTCTATCTATGATGACTATCTATGACTTACTGTGATGTGATATGCAATTGCTGTGTGGGCGGACACTGAAAAAAGGTTTTTAGTTCCAGTGGCCACACAGTTAGCTGCTGCTTAATCACTTCTGTGTTTTCAATACTCAGATGACTCCTTGTTGCTGTGAATTTGGAAAATCTCTTTATTATCTATCACCACATCTGGAAGAAGAAAGAAAAACAGCTAACGCTAGCTAGACTTTACCTGGACTTTAGCTGGATTCTTGCGATATCATGAAATGACCGAGAATCCCGGGATCACATATCACATAAAAATCCATCTTGTCAGGCTCGAACCAATCGGTGTCCGTTGAGGAGCTTCTGGCTACGGCCATGGTTTAGGTGTGTGTAGTCTATATCCACAACGTTCCACTTCCGGGATTGCTTCGGTGCCAACAGAAGTTCCGTTACCTTCCACTTTCTTTGTGTTGTAATTTTAAACTCCGGTGGATTTATGAGGACTATGGGTAACTGCTCCTCAGATCTCTGCAGGGTAAATCCAGACAGCTAGCTAGACTATCTGTCCAATCTGAGTTTTCTGTTGCACGACTAAAACAACCTTTGAATGTACAGATGTTCCACCAAAACAAGTTCCTTCCCAAGGCTATTTTGCAGAGGCGCCGTTGCTCCGTATGGCGCTTAGCGCCGCCCAAGACGATTGTGATTGGTTTAAAGAGCTTTTGAGACTAAGGTGTGTGTGACGGCCGCGACTGTTCGTTCAAAACAACAAAGGCAGACACGATAGACAGATAGTTCATCAAATCACCTGCCAGGTAGTTTTTGAAAGTGCCTGCCCTTTTCCAAACAGTTTCCAATGACAACAAACTATCTGACGCGTCAGGTTAAGCTAGACCTCCCCTTTTTTTTGAAACGTGCGATGAGTGTGCAGGAGCTGCTGATGACTGCAATACTTAACAACACAATGGGTATTCCCAAATGTTGGATGATGTAAAAGGCAGACAGCTTAATCATTGATGGTTATCTGTGTACTTGTTGAAAAAGGGTAAAAAAAAAAAAAGCATCTTGATTTAATATACGTAGGCTGTATACTGTACAACCATTTCATCAGATTCTGCAGGTTATGTTGAGTGAATGTTTGAATGAATGTATCAAATTTCCACTTTCTAGAATATCTGTTCATGGCAACTACAATATGGATATTTGGAAATATTATGGTGATGCAAATAAACTATGGTTAGGGTTAGGTACCTAAACATTTGGTAAAGGTTTGGAAAAGATGGTGGTTACAGTTAATAAAAAGGCAAACATTTATTTGCACGTCTGTGACGGGACACAAACTCCAGTCTCCTGAGAGTCTGACATACTCATTCACCACCCCGACGTCAACACACTTACCCAACGTTGGCATTAGACATAAATCGTGAGATGCAGAATTGTCAAAAATGGATGTAATTTGTAGGATGAAAGACTGCTATTCTCCATTCAGTAGTGAGACACCAGAGTTGCTCCAAGTTGCCGCTACAACATTAGCATGTTTCCATTTGTCCCCTCTCCAGCTGTGTTAATCAGCATTTCTGATTTATTCTGATCAGTTTGCCTCGATAAAACACCAAATATTTTTTTTAACCAAATAGAGCCAAGGTAACACAGTGACCTAATTAACTGTAGCTGTATATGGATACCCATGCTCTCCCTTCCTCGATGTTCCTTTCATCCACGTCTACATATTGCACATTACTGTAAATGAAACAAAGATGGAAACATTTTCCCCAGACTGTGCCAGTTGCAATGCCTTTTACATTAAGAAGAAAACCACAGAGAGACTGGGGAGTTCTGCACAAATACATCTTGCCTACCTGTGGATCGGATCCAGTTAGCTGTGTGCTTTGATCAGAGGAAAAGCACCTTCCCCTATTTAAATGTCTGTCATGGTCCTGAATTTCAACTGCAGAGAGGTTGTATTAACATATTAAACAAAAACCTCACAGTGGACGGACTCACATTTGAAATACTGCTTTCAACTGCTTTTAGTCGACGTTATATGTATTATATAAATTTCACTCATTATTATGCAGCATGGTAACTGATAGATGAATGGAGTAGATGTTATGAAGGGAAAACAAGACGTTTAAACTCATCTGCAACCAAGCTGACAGGTTTGCCTGACGTTAGGATTGCCAGACCTATCTCCACAGCGCTGCTGAAGGAGGTTCGGCAACAGAAGAAGACACTCCTGGATAGGAGAAAAAACGGTCAGGGGTTGTTTGCATTTCTTTAAACCAATCACAATCGTCTTGAGCGGCGCTAAGCTCCGAACGCAGTGACCGTGGCTCTGCAAAATAGTCTCTGGAAGGAACTTGTTTTGGTGGAACCTTTGCACCTGGCAAACGAAAACGCCACATAAATATAGGTAATAAAAATAAATAAATAAATTATATATATAACTAAATTAGCTGGATACATGGTTCAATGTCATTTGCTCTTACCAGTGTATCACCATGTGTATTTTGTGCATACAAATCCAACCAATCGGTCCCAAAACGTCCCTGTTAGAGAGTAAATGCCGTAAACATATTCAAACAAAGGCTTTAAGACAGACGCCGAGCACTTGCTTAATGTTTGGCTGTATAGCAGAGTGACTCAAAAGTTTTTGTTCACAAGTAATGTAATGAGGACAAATGCATGTGTTCAGCTGTCCAGATTTACGACAGCAGTGTATAAATGAAATGCACCATGACACTGTCGGGGCGCCACATTGCCAAAACTATGAATTTTACATAATGTATCTTTAAACATCACCGTCAGCTTAATGGTGGTGACGTTGAAGTCATGTGACTGTGGCGTAGTCAGTTTATACTCTAACGTTAGCTTTTTAATTCTGGCGATTGAATTAACGCTTCTAAAATTATAAATGTGGTGTTCATTTGCGAAGATTATCTCGTTGAACAAAACATTTGCTACATAGCTAATTTTCGGCCATATTTCAAAATCCAATGGAAAAATCCCATTGGCCTTTTTGTCGAGGTAACCAGGGCGATGCTAACTTCCAGGTTGGCCTACGAAATATGCCCTTCCTGCAGCACTCTATTCTCTCCTCACTCACTCATTACTTGCACTTGTTTTATCATTATATTTCACTTTTATGTAAAGCACATTGCGTTGCATTTTATTATGTATGAAATGTGCTTTCTACATGAAGTTGACTTGACTTTACCCACACTAACGCAGGGCCATTTTGGTGCATATCCCCCGGAACTGTGTTTGATAACCCTGACAGTGGCTGGGTTTGTCCCATAGATTATTTCCAGCACTAATGCCTCAATAAACAGAAGACAGAGAGATGTAGCATGTTTCCTGCTGCAGAATGGATAGACCAGCTGGCCAGCAAAGTTTTCACATAATATGGAAATAGAATCAAAATGTATTGACCTACCCTGAGGAGATTTTCTGGAATGTCCATCTGCATTTTTGTAGGATAATGGTTTCCATATTGCTTGTGGGAAATGTTCAGCAAAGAGGTATACAGACATGTGTGGGAACACCCGTAACAATTATTGTTTACTGTCACTGTTTATCAAAACCATATAAACCACCACGGACCCATTCGTGAACAGACAGACAGATTATTTCATTGCAGAATGCAGAATTTAAGATGTTCACGTCAAGGGTAATTCTAAACTCTAAACTGAAATGAAATATCAGAAATTCCCTTAATTTCCACTTTACACTTAAGGGGCCCCACACCAATTTTACATGTTAAATGATTGAGTTTGCTAATAACTTACTCAGCCTATGAAAAGCTGCATGATATCCTGTGGCTCTGGCAGACCTTTGTTAAAAAGATAACTTGAGTGACATCCCTTGAGTAATCTCGTTTTGGGCTTGGAAGTTTGGAGTTTAAAAGACACGGGCAAAAGCATATCAAATTAAAGACAATATCAAGTTGCACCATGGGATCCAGTGTTTTTAGAGCTTGACCAATTTTAATGACTAAAGCCTTGATCATACTCCATTACACATGAAGGACAGCTACTGATTTGCACACGGGCAGCAGGCACCCACACACTTTTATACATGCTACAATCAGGGGTTTGAATATGCAGACACGTTTCACACATGCACACTAGAAAACATGATGGCAACCTTGTATTTGGCTAAACCACATGAAAAAGTAAAAAAAAAAAAACAAGCAACAAGAGTGGGGAATAAGATACACACATGAGAGGGCCCACCCCCCCTGGGAGGAGGGGGACATCCCTCAGAGTGGACTTGTCATCAGGACTCAGATAGGGTTGGAATGCAGACCCCACGCAAGGAAGTTTTCTGGTTAATCACTGGTTCATCAGTGATTAGTTTTGTTTCTGTATTTTTAATGTTTTGGGCAGTTTGCCAATTTGGTAGCATAAGGGGTAAGCATAGGACGGAGGAGACGGAAAATCAGCGAATATGGCAACCCAGAAAAGATTATTAAAGATAGCATCATATAATGTAAATGGGATACTCAACCCAATTAAAAGATCTAAGATACTAGGTAAAATGAAGAAAGAGGGGGTGGGAGTGGCTCTGCTGCAGGAGACCCACCTGTCAGAGAGGGAGCATGAAAAGCTTAAAAGAAATGGATTTAATCAAGTATTTTCTTCATCCTGTAGAACAGGTCATAGGAGGGGAGTGGCCATTGTAATATCAGGGAAAATCACTTTTGAAAAACTTTCAGAAACATCAGACAAACAGGGAAGGGTAGAGGGAGAATTGGTCACTATTCTCAATGTATATGCGCCCCCAGGGTCAGACTGGATATTTTACAGGCAAATGTTTGATTTGATGACATCAGAGGGGGAAGGCATTTTGATTTGGGGAGGAGACCTAAATCTCAGAATAAACCCACAACTTGACTGTTCGGGCGGGGGGATACAGAAGTCCACAATTAGCAGAAAATTCAGAGGGCTATTGGCAGAGTTGGGAGTAATCGATGTATGGAGAGAACTAAACCCTAAATGAAGAGACTATACTTTTTTCTCATCACCTCATTCAGTATATTCAAGGATAGATTATTTCTTAATGTTTAGTAAGGACAGTTACAGGATTGAAAAATGTGAAATCGGGACAAGAGACCTATCAGACCATAGTCCAGTATATTTGACTTTAGCTATATCAAGAGAAACAAAGACAACACTTTGGAGGCTGAACATAAATGTTCTAAAAGGACAAATGAAGGAGGAATTGGTTAAGGAAATTCAGACGTATGTAAGGGAGAATGATAATGGTGAGGTGTCTCCATCTGTGCTGTGGGATGCGGGTAAAGCTGTAATTAGAGGGAAACTAATTGCTAAATCAGCATATCTGAAAAGGCAAAAACAGAAAAAACTCAATAAACTAGAATCAGATCTTAAGAAACTAGAAAAACAACACAAAAATAAAGTGGACGAGAAATTAAACCAAGAAATCAAAAGGGTTAAAACAGAAATAAATTATATCCTGGCACAGGAGATTCAAAAAAAGCTGATGTACTTGAAACAGAGGTATTACAAAACAGGAAGTAAGTCGACAAAGTTGCTGGCTTATAGGTTAAAAAAGCAAATGTCAATTAATAATATTTATAAAATCAGGGATTCATTTACTAATTCGACAAAATATAGGACAGAAGAGATACATGATTGTTTTGAAATGTACTACAAAAATCTCTATTCTCAACCAGACATAAATAATAAGAATCAAATAGTCTCATTGTTAAATTCTTTAAATTTGCCAAGAGTAACTGAGGACCAGAACTCAGCTCTGATTAGGGAGATCTCGACTGAAGAAGTCAACTCGGCAATTTCGAAGCTGAGGACAAATAAGGCTCCAGGCACGGACAGATATACATCTGAGTTTTATAAAGTGCTGTGGGAAACGTACTTGGCAATAAAGCCCTTTCTGATTCTGATTCTGATTCTGAAAAATGCATTTAACTGGGTACTCAAACAGGGAGAAATCCCAAACTCCTGGAAGGAAGCCTTCATTTCAGTTATTCCAAAAGAAGGAAAGCACAAATTGGAAGGCTCTAATTTTAGACCAGTGAGTGTTCTTAACTTCATCACTACAGACTATTCACTCCCATCCTAGCCAGACGTTTAGAAACAATTTTGCCAGATATAATTCACCAGGACCAGACAGGATTTATAAAACAAAGACAGACACAGGATAATATTCGGCGCACACTACATGTAATGCAAACCATAATCAAAAAAAGATTAGAAGCAATAATAGTGGGACTGGATGCAGAAAAGGCATTTGACTCTGTCAGGTGGGATTTCCTGCATATGGTACTGGAGCGATTTGGTTTCCATGAAACTTTTGTCAAAACCATTCAATCTCTCTAGAATAAACCCACAGCTAGGATCAAGATCAATGGAAATCTCTCAAGCTCCTTCATACTAGAACGTGGATGTCGTGAAGGCTGCTCAATTAGCCTTCTCCTCTTTGCTATCTATTTGGAACCCCTGAGCCAATGGATAAAACAAAACAAAGGTATTAAAGGTGTAGACATAGAGGGGGATGAACAGAAAATAGCATTATTTGCGGATGACGTATTAATATACCTGACACAACCCACTGAGTCTCTTCCAGCACTTATGTCAACACTTGAGGACTTTGGTTTATTATCAGGCTATAAATTGAATGTGAAAAAGACACAGGTTCTCACATTCAACTATGTACCGGATCGAGTTGTAAGAGAAGGATTCAAATTTAATTGGGAATCAAAATCCATTAAATATTTGGGAGTCAATCTACCTCAAGACCTATCTCAACTGAAATCCATAAATTATGATTCATTCATTTCAAAAATAAAATCTGATATGGTAAAATGGAATCTAATCCCATTCACAAGCTTAGCTTCAAGGGTAGAGGTGATCAAAATGAATGTTCTTCCAAGGTTATTGTATTTATTCCAAACTCTGCCAGTAGAAGTAAAAGACAAAGACTTTACAGAATGGGACAGATACATCTCTCGATACATTTGGCAAGGAAAAAGACCATGGATAAGATATAGAACTCTACAGCTTCCCAGCGTTAAAGGGGGACTAGCCCTGCCCTGTTTTAAGAGTTATTATCAGGCCGCGCAACTAAAAACTATGTGGAACTTGTGTAATCCTGCCTACAGCGCGAGATGGAAAGACATCGAAGGCCACACATCGACTACCATTCCAATACAAGCTATAATAAATGATAAAAAACTGAGAAAACATCTTAATGAGGAACTAAATCCATGGCTGGGTTTATCCCTTAACATTTGGTATGAGATTATAGCAAAGGATAACCTTATAGAGCAGAGTAGGTGACTGCGGTGGATTGCACATGATTCAGATTTTACACCTAATACAATGGATGGGAGCTTCAGAAGTTGGGGCGGGGGACCAACAATATTCTGGGAGCTCTTTAAGAAGAAGAAAATGAAACGTTTTCAAGATCTACAGAATCAATTTTGTTTGAAAAATCAGGATTTTTACAGATATTTACAGATGAGGCATTATATGGATCAAACAATAAAAAATTCCAGTTTAGATGAGGTAGAGTCAGGAATTATGAAATTCTTTATTTTAGCATATGAATCAGATCTGGGCAAGAAATTAATCTCAAAATTATACAAAGAAGTGGAAAAGACAAAGACAAGAAGTGGGAAGTCAACATGCTCCCTCTCATGGAGAGAATATGGTTGGAAGAACACAGTAAGATATTTTATTACACCAGCACAACAGAAATCTCAGGATACGAGATGTTGGAGACTATGTGGAGAAAGTAGAGCCAATCATTTTCATATCTTTTGGGAATGCCCCTCCATTATGCCTTTTTGGCTTGAATTAAAGAAATGCATGGAAAACATTTTGAAAATGGAATTTCCATTTACGTTTTTCGATTTGTACTTGGGAATAGTGAACCAGAGATTAATATATTCAGGGGACAAATATTTATTTAGAGTAATGTTAGTGGCAGGTAAAAAAGCTATCACCAGGAAGTGGCTGAAAACGGAGGTACCTAAAATGGAGGATTGGGTCGAAGTAATATATAACATTTACAGGATGGAAAAGCTGACTTTCTTAGTTAGACTAGAATCAGATAAATTTAAGAATTTCTGGAGTAATTGGATTGATTTTGTAACACCATTGAGAACAGACTTTATTTGGTAAAAACTTTGTATCTTATGGATCCCCTTGGTTCTTGCTACAAATTTTGACTGTTCAATTGTTCATAAGATTGTGTTCGGCATTATCCTTCACCAGGAGAGAAAGGTCTTTACAAGAGGGGAATGAAAATGTGGTCTGAAGTGAAAAATGCACTCATTTCGAGTTTACTGAGTTTTGTGTTTAACTGTGAATTTTTGTCTATTTGTGTGTTTGATCCCTGTTGTGAAATATTTATACATTTTGTATATGTGAAAAAACATATATGTGAGATGTTAAATGCTAATGGGACAATGCTGAATGGAATCAATAATAAATAAATAAATAAATAAGATAAGGGGATAAGGGAGCGCATGAAACGCGATTCCAGTTTTATTTCCTAGCACATTTGCTAATAGCTTTCCTCATCGTGACAAGAAGTAAACTACCCACCTAGCTTGTTGCGTCCTTTCTTATAGAGAGCCGAAGTCATGCCCTTCTACTTCCGGCCAATGGGACCTATCTTTTGAAAAAATATGAACGAGGGTCAATGGAGAGATAATAATAATTTTTGTATCCCGTTTGAATTGAGCCATGGATTACAAATATGATGTTCGTCAATTTAGAAGATAATTTTTTAACTGAAGAAAGTCTGTTTATTGTTAAACTGTTGAAGTATAAGACTGGGAAAATATGTAATTAGAAAGATTACACACTTCAATGTCGAATGGATGACGTCTCGCTGAAGCTACGATGTCTCTGTGTATGGTACCGGGGATGTAACGTTACTCAAATGAGCAGAGGATCTTGCTTGTTCTTTTGCTTATCTGCTGAAAACACTTCACTGGATAAAACACATCAGGTAAGATAATGTTACATGTGTTGTGGAACAGCGCTAAGCTAGCTAGCTAGCGAGCTGGTTGAGCATCAAGCTAGGTGTCGTAAATTGTGTCAGACGAGAGATGTAGTTCACTGAGCAGTTTCACACAAAACTAAGTGGTACTATGACAAACCTACGGATAACTGAGACTTTCTTCGGTTGAAAAATTTACTTTTGACGAAAAACTTAAACTTAAATTGACGAACATCATATTTGTAATCCATGGCTCAATTCAAACGGGATCAAAAAATAATTATTATCTCTCCATTGACTCTTGTTCATATTTTTTTCCAAATTAAGGTCCCATGAGGTCCACCGGAAGGGACTTCGGCTCTCTATAGTACTGTAAAAGTTATGACTATTCCAGCTCTGAAACAAAAATGAAGATGCTAGTCTAGCTTTAGCAATCCAACAAGCAAACAGCACGAGAGAGTGAGAGTTATCACCCAAACAAAAAACTGCTGATTTCTTAAGCAAACTGCAAAAGCCTCCTGACAAATAATCGCATCATCACACAAGCTGTGTGCACTTAAGCGGGATATGGCGACAACAGGTATTAGCTATAAGTCGGTTTTGGCATACTGTGTCTTGCTGCTCTTTCTATCGCTCAGCCTCTGCTGCTTTTGATCATTCCTTTTTTTAAATCTGTCTCTCAAAAGTTTTCTTTTTTATTTATTTCGTTAATAGAAGTGCAGTGTTACCTTTTTTAATTCCACTCCTGTGTTCCTGTTTGTTCTTTTAGCTATCAGCATTATTTTACTGTTTACTGATCATCTTCAGCCAGCTGGTTTAAGTTACTGCTGATGCAAACCAAACCTTTCCAGCTGTTGCTGCTTCACATTTTAAATCTCTCCACTGGCAAACTGGTAGGGTGCTTTAATTATGAAGAAGTTCTAGGAAATGCAATGTGTCGCCAAGTTAGTGGAGCTTCACTGGCTGTGCTATTCTTTAATAAAAAAGTCTAATCCACCAGATATAATACGGTGCAGTTTTTGGCCACTAATAAAACATTTCAACAACTATTGGATGGATTGCCATGAAATGTGGCACAGACATTGATGTTCCCCTCTGGATGAATTGCAAGGATGTAATTTCCACTGGCCCCCCTTGCTTAGTTTCAAGTTGATTTTCTTACCAAAATCTCTCAAAACATTGATCTCCATACTCACCCTGCCATAATCCATTTTAGAAAGAGGATGGGAGTCCTTTTTTTCAGATTTTTCGCTATAAATTGTTACTGTGCGCTTAGAGCATGAAGCTTATAGGTGATTGATCGGAGACTTTTGATGCTCTGGGTTTCGTCTCTGCCCTCTCTTCTTACGCACAAGGGTTTTTACGTGGAATTTTAATGTCACGAACCCATCCCCTTGAGCATGTTTTCCCTGTCTGTCTGGTTTGTTTTTGTGTTTTGTGTGACGTTCCTGAACGTACCCCATTCCGGTTGCCAGGCAACGAGTGCAAGGCGGGAATTCCAGGATCACCTGAACCTGCTCTCACCTGTTCCTCATCAGCAATCTACACACATGGTCCTGATCATCATCACTACACCATTTAAGCTGTGACCTGAGATTCAGTCGCGTGCGAGCCAGTGGGAGCTGAGCTTCCATAGAGAGAGGATGAGCTCCCATGAAAGCAGTACAATCATACACCTGTGGGGGGTGGGGGTCTCTAAAAGGTATCAGCACCATTATTTAAATCACAAATAAAGAACTTTTCCCAAACACACGGAGCTCTGAAGCAGACCTGTGTGTCGCTTAGTGTCCACTCTCGCTGTAAAAATAGAGATGAGCAGCGCGCCTTCCGTCCATAGTCTGTACAGCTTCAGGTTTATAATGGACGCGCTCTGCTGTCGACGTGCTGCTGCAGATGTGTCACGTTTGTGCTCTGCGTATTTCTGTCGTAGTTTCGGTTTCCCACCTCCGATGTAGAGCAGCGTACAGCCACTTCCCTAAACTTTCTCTCATTCAGAGACCAGAGACCCAAACGGGGCAAACAGAATTCACCCAGCTCCTTTCCGATCATGGGTATGTCATTCGTGGTTGGATTATAAAATGTGTCGGTTTCCATGAGCGGAATTAAAAAAAAAAAAGAAAAAAAAAGTGAAGAATGACACAATAACACCACCACTCATGTGCTGAGAAGCTCCGAGATGACTGCATTGTTATTCCACGGTGTATCATTATAAACTACAACAAATTAGAACAAGATGGCCAACAACAATCTGTAACAATACAACACGGATGCAAATGAGTCATAGCTTAAGCAA
Source organism: Sander lucioperca (assembly GCF_008315115.2). Taxonomy (NCBI): domain Eukaryota; kingdom Metazoa; phylum Chordata; class Actinopteri; order Perciformes; family Percidae; genus Sander; species Sander lucioperca. The sequence goes on from NC_050190.1 coordinate 30,212,182, forward strand.
ACAAACAGGTGCGATACCATAAAGCCCCCCCTTGAATACAAACAGCAGCAGGACCACAAGCCGAGATCTTCAGTCAAGGTAAACCATGACCTCAGACAGAGAAACGTTTCACATACTGAGTCACTTAACTGCAACGTTGTTGCTATAAACACAAACACAGGGTTTCAGTGGACAAACCACATGTGTCCATAATGAAGTTAGGCATCCAAACAACAGCGAGACGTGAGGAAGTGTCCATGATGTCACTGAAAATGTTGTTTTACAACAGGAATAAACACTTGTTCTTTGTCATTATCTATGAAACGGCTTTGGCTCTGGTAAATTAATTATGGCCCCAACAAGACCGATACATCAAAATGTACAAACATCCCATCATGAAATCTGCACAGCTGGAAAACCCCAAGGCCTGAAACATACCCTATACAAGTATTTGAATTCACGAATTGTTGCATTTAAAAAAAATGCCACCAGAACTTATTCACATGACGCAATAATGGCCAACTAAAGGATTAAGCTCTCCCCTGCAAACAAATAATTAGGTCCTCATGCCTAAACGACATAGTAGGTTGTTTGCCTTCCAAATCAACTACTGTGGCCTTTAAAAAATCAAGTTGAGTTCTTTGTTTGTCATATGCACACCAATTCCAGTGAAGCAATCGTATCAAAAGAAAATCACGGCAGTAAAAAGGAGAAACTAAGACACAAAAATAAAATAGTGTAGAATATAAGAATAAGGCTGTCAATCAATTAAAACATTTAAACTAGATTAATCGCATAGTTGTCAATGTCATGGTTGTGTATGTTTCAGTTTCCTGTTTTATTTTGTAGTCTGTTTTCTCCCTTGTCATGTCTTGTGTTACTTCCTGCCTTGTGTTTTCCCACCTTTATGATTCTCTGCCCCACCCTGGGCCCCGTTTCAGGAAGGAGGTTTAACAAACTGAGTCTAACCCTGAGACTCTTTGAGTTGATTTACCCTGAGATGGGCCAATGCTCCACATCACCAATGTTGTACAGAAAACTGCAGTTTTCAAAAAAATGTAATGTGACACAAATGTGCTGGGATGTTAAGCATGCGAAAGATCGGTGATGTTAGTGATATGAGGACGGATAAGGTTATGTAGCCTATAGGCTGCATAACAGACTGGGAAGGAAAAACGATACCGCTCAAATAGGAAGGAAGGAAATTAAAATGTCGGGGCTTCAATATCATCTCCCGACATCACCCTGCGAAGTAAATCAGCTTCTTCATCAACGGGATTGTCGACACAAGGAAATGCCATGTTTTTAGAAGAGAAAAAAACGTTTTGTAGTCTGCCTAACATGGTTAATAAACCAACACAATTTTTTTTTTATTCATGCTGATAAACTGCACTAAAATGCGCCTGATACAGACTGAATGAATGAATGAGGAAATGAAAAAGCGCTGTGTCAGAGGGAGGAGACTGAGAGAAACTCAAGGTTTCTTGAAGAAAACCTGCTCCCGACCAGGTTAGGTTCACAGGCTCAGTTACCATAGTAACAGACTCTGAGGTTAAGTTACCTCTCTTTCTGAAACCAAAAACTCAGTCTCCCTCATCTCAGGGTTAACAAACTCAGTTTTCACTAAACCTGCTTTCTGAAATGGGGCCCAGATGTGTTTCACCTGTTCCTGAGCCCTCGTGTCACCTGTTCCTTGTTTCACCTCATTACCTTGTGTATTTAGTCTCTGTGTTGTCTTTGTCTGTTGTCATATCATTGTATTGTGTTTGTGTTGGTGTGTATTTCTACCCCATGGTTTCGGGGTTTCAGTTTGTTTTGTGTTCCTTGTCTTTTGGATTCCTCAACATTTTTGAAACTATTTTGCCTGCTGTCTTCAGGACTCTTTTTGTTGTACCTTTTTGTTTATTAAATATATTTAAATCTCTGCATTTGGGTCCGCCATTTCTCTGAATCCTGTTACAGTCAATAGTTAACACATTTTTAATCGCAAATTAATCTCACATTTTTGATCTGCTCTTAAAGTTTTTAATGCTCTTATCAACATGGGTGCGGACAAATGTGCTTGCTTTATGAAAATGTTTATTATTATTATTGCAATAATCCAAAACAATGACTAGTGGAGTTTAACCAGTAAAAGTAAGCGTCATGCGGCAATGACAGATACGTTTAGGAAAAAGATCGTGGTTTGGATTAAAACACTTTCGAGAAAGGAATGAGCATTTCCTGAGTGAAAGTATTTTGTTTTTGCCTTGAAGTGAACTCCGCTCTTTTTTAAGCGCTGTTTTATGTTGACACCACGCTGTGCTATTTCATTTTGAGATTATTTTCCATTGGATATAATAGTTCATAAATAATTGTTTTGGTATGGCCGAGTGGCTCTATAGCCATGGTATTGAAAGAGGGATTTAATTCTTGCATGATCAAAAAACATCCCCCCTTCTGCTTTTTTCACATATCGCACCCTCTATATATATATATATATATATATATATATATATAGCTCAGTGGTGCTATATATAAGTGCTCAGACGGGCTAGTTCAGAACGCAACTTTTCCTTGCAACGCATTAAAACGCTTTCTTCTCGTCGCAAATCTTAGTGCATTTTGTTTCTGTAGTCTGTATATTTGTTCCGTAGACCATACTTATTTATACCACTTGTACACAGAGTTTTTGCTACCCCATAAAGCATTCCCCCCTCTCACTGATATTACCACAGGACTTGAAAACAGATGCAGTCATAAAGGCATTTATTAGGAAGGCCTTAGTCCTCGCTTTAATGTGAGGGTTGCACCTGCTAGCCTGCCAGCCTAATATGATCCCTCCTCTGCTTTGTGGGAGAGGGCTCCTGGTGTTTTAACACCTTCTGGGAGTCCCAGGTGCATGCTCCAGCACTTGGCCCAATTTTTCTTCTCCATGTTATTTTTTTCTCTTTCATTTGAAGACAGCAGAGTACAGCAAGAAAGTGGTGCAGAGAAAGAGAGAGACTGCTATTCACACAGGTCCTGATTCAGAACATGACTGAATGCTTCTCGGTTGTCACATAGCATTTTTTGTTTCTCTACTGCCAGAGTAGTTTTTAGAGGCTGCAATGTACACAAAAACCAAGTTTTAACTGTAACCCTAAGTATGAAATGGGATAGAGCTAAATGTTGGAGCTACACATTTTAAGTTTGCCTCGACTGTGGAATGAGAGTGAAACTCATGGATTCAAATTGGATGAGTTCATCCTTTGGGGCGCATAAATAATCCTTCGCCCATTTTATCGCAATCTACCTTTATGATTTTTGAGGTTTCTTTGGTACTGTACAAGTGTAAATGTTTAGTTTAGTCAGTGTTGTAGTAATCATGACAAGACCGGTCTTGAGACCAATTTTTGAAGATCTCGGTTTTGTCTTGGAATTGACCGCATATTTAGTCGGTCTTGTCTTGGTCTTTATTTCAAGACCACAGCTGTAGAGGTTTCTCTAAATTGCCTGTGCATTGTCGGATTTAGGCCTATGTGTTAAAACTTGCAAATGCATATCTAATCTGAAATTTATTACCGTAATCTCCCCCTCTACCTGGCCCCTTTTCACACACTCCCAAGAAAGTGATTGCAAGAAGACAGGGGAAGAAGCTCTGGCTGTCTAACACAAATCTGGTCTTGGTTTTGACTCTGTCTCGCCTTGTCTTGGTCTTGACTCGATCTCAAACCCTCAAAGTCTTGGTCTTGACTCGGTCTCGATACACTCTGGTCTTGGTGATGGCATGGTCTCTGTTTAGGTGGCCTCGAGTTTAGTTTATTTCGGTCATTTGTAACTTACAACATTCAATACACTGGTAATAAACAATAAATAAAGATAACAATGTTTTTTTCTTGTGAAACAGTCACACGTTGTCAAAATAGATTTAATTCATCTGCAATTTGTATTTGGTGGTACGGCTCTGTTCTGGGGCCTCCCCGCACTTCCACTTGCATACGTGGAAAGCATGAGGCAAGGAGAGCACTCCTCCCTGCCCTTTCATGTGCATACATGGAAAGCCTTAAACGGGGAGAGCAGCAGTGCAGGATCCCCATAGGGTACAGAACAGAGCAGCATCATTGACAGAGACACGACATTGATTAGCCAGACAACATGAATTTAAAAGGAGGAGCTGGGGTGGAGGTGGGTTGCAAGCACTAGCAGAGATGCAGCAAGGTAGGCTGGGAAAAGCAGTTTAAATAGAGCGCGCTATTTGGAAATCCAATCAAAAGAGGGAATCAGCTGAGCCATCAGCTGGTGTGCTGGCTTAGGAACTGTCAGCTATGAGCTGAGATAATAGCCGAGCTTGACTCCGTGACCTGCTAGAACTTAGGCTATGCTTCATACAAGAAAAAAACAAACGAAAAGATGTAGGCTTAAGCCTGAGCTTATTACACCTACCCTTTTAACATTCATTATTTTCATACAAAGAAAAAAGTGTAACGGTGGTGTTAGGGGAAAGGCCAGAGCATCACTAAAAAACTTGAGTTCATCCCATGTGTACCATGAATATATACAGAAAATTGTAAGATGCCTTTAGTGAGGACTGAGAAGTATTGTTCTGGGAAATAGTTTGGCCTGATGGTCAGGGAATAGAAAAGGTGTATTGCATTTGGATACACAATTTGTTGAAAATAAAAACAAGTGAAATTAAAAATGAATGTGATGTGTTTCATTTAGCAACACGGCATTGTGTTGCTATATCCTATCCAATATTTCCTATATTTCTAAGCAGATTTTCTATGCTGTATTCTGATAAAATTCCCGGGGCCCCCCCCTGACTGATATTGGTCCCCCCTATGCCACCTCACTTAAAAAATCCTGGAATCATCCCTGGACCCAGGCCAGATGTATGTAATTCCTCCTGCGTGTTCTGGGTCTCTGCCCCGGGGTCTCCTTCCAGTTGGATGTGCCTGCATCATCTCCTCAAGATGTCCACACCACCTCCACTACCTGCTCATCTAATGCAAAGGATCAGCAGCTGTAGTCCAAGCTCCTCACACTGTCCCTAAGGCTAAACCCAGACCCGAAACACTCATGTTGGTTCCAAACAGTGAAGAAAAGGTATTACGGGACGCACTTGTAGCTTACCTGGTTGAGCACCATGGCGCCCCATGTGCCAAGGCTCAGTCCTTACCGCAGCGGCCAAGGGTTTGAATCCGACCTGCGACCCTTTGCTGCATGTCTTCCCCCGCTCTCTCCCCCCTTTCCTGTCTGCAGCTTTTCTATCGATTAAAGGGCCAAAAATGCCCAAAAAAGTTGCCAATACTGTCATTTCACTTGTTTAATTAGGCTCACATAACAATAAATCAATGCTGATGCTCAGAGCGTTTTGAAATAACCAGGTTCAATTCAGTGAAATACATACAAGGGCAGAGTCACAGTATTTTGTCTTCGGGAACTTGGGAACGTGAGATGCGCTACCTTTTCTTCACTTTTTGGCACATGTCGATTGAATTTTGGGTTTCGCACTCCACTGAAAATCTCCATTGTTGAAGCGCAACCTCCATTTTTCAACTCATGTTGCTTGTTTGTAAATGTGATCTCATACCCAAAGCTCATGACCATAGTACCAGAGTACATAGATCTAGTGGTAATTGAGAACTTTGCGTACTGGACAGCTTGGTCATATGAGAGCAACTGCATGGCATTTTAACGGCATGTCACGGCACCAATGCTCATGTCACTACAAAAGTGTTTTACGGGTATTATAATAATGTGCATGGATGTTGTTAATTAATAGGCAGTGGAGCCGAAGGAGCATGCGGAGGAGGGAAGGGGTGTTAGATAAAAGTTTAATAATAACTGTTATAGTGGAAAGTACGAGCTCACGGCTGTGGTTTAAAGGACCACATTTAACTAATGATCTTTCTGCAAAGTAAACAATGCTGTTACCATTTTATGAGTCTGACTCATAGCTTACTTTAAAAGCTTTCACTGTGCACTTGAATTCATAACTTCAGCAGGGGCCATCTTGGGTGATTCAATGCTCATTATCTTTCACCACTGATTATGGACAGTACACTTTTCTGTGGACAAACAAACTGGATTAGACTTGCCCGGTCTGATCTACGAGGAGACCCGCGGAGTGCTGAAGGTGTTCCTGGAGAATGTGATCTGTGGTGCTGTCACCTAGTCTCGCATTGACAGACCTTGGTCCACAGTGCTACGGAGGAGGGTCTGGCACAGAGAAAAAACGTGCTCTGGTTTATTGGCATTTCTTTAAACCAATCACAATCGTGATGGGCGGCGCTAAGCATCGGACGAAGCCCTGGTGCCTCTGCAAAACAGCCTCGGGAAGGAACTTGTTTTGGTGGAACGCGTACGTTCAAAAGTAGTTTTAGTCGTGCAACAGAAAACTCAGATTGGACAGATAGTCTAGCTAGCTGTCTGGATTTACCCTGCAGAGATCTGAGGAGCAGTTAACCATAGTCCTCATAAATCCACCAGAGGTAAAAATGCCAACACAAAGAAAGCCCATGGCAACGGATATCCGGCCTAAATGAGTGAAATCCAGCGGAATTTCCGGCAGCACCGGAGCAATCCCAGAAGTGGAATGTTGTGGCTATAGACTTATGACACATTAACGTTGCAAACTGTGAACAGCCACAAGGAACATGTTTAATTTCACTTCACCAATTAACAAAACAAGTAATGCTGAGTAATGCTTGGATTATATAATAGACTTTAAAATCAAGTGAACTCAAGCCTGCAGGCAATGGACTAGAGTCTGCTGCTACACTCACACGGCATTATCTTGGCGATGCACTTAATCTGTCAGTGCTCACTCTTTGCTGTAGGGCCTGAAGTCACACTGCTCACCTGAAAGCTGTACTGACACTTGCTGCTGTTGCTGTCTTTAACGTTGTGAAATGTTGCGGTTTTGGTTATGTTTAGGCACAAAAACTACTCAGTTAAAAGATTGTGGTTTGTTAAGATTAAAGGATGTTGATGGATAATCACAGACTGGTTTATGTCAAAGTTTAGTCCGGATACTGTTTTAAACCCATTTAAACAAATGCTATGAAATTGAATAAAACAACCAAAAGTAAATGGAAGTAATCATTAGTTTTTGCCTGCGAAGAACGTTGATTGGGTTAATACAGCATACATGCATGCATCCAAGTTATTTTGGGGCAATTTGGTTGAAAGAAACGGACATAAAAAACTTAGAAAACGGGTCGGACTTGACCCGAGAACAACACAAGGGTCAAACCAAGAGGGCCATCTAGTGGGCTCAGAAAATCAGGCTTTATTTGGCCATCTCTATCTGTATGTTCTGAGTCTACTTTCCTCCAGGGGCGGTGGTATTATTGTCACTCCCTGCTTGAATTGCTGCTTGAACAAACTACCTCTGGGAGCTTTTTTTGGGGGGAGGACAGTCTCCATTATTCATATAGCATTTCATAAGTCCTGCCTCAACCCAAGAATCCACCTGTAGGTTCTGTGTCTACTTTCCTCTGGGGGGTTGGGGGGGGGCGTTATTATTGTCACTCCTTGCTGTGTTGATCTGGCTGTTTCCTTGTAGGGGGGTGACGGGGTCAGAGAATGTCAACGCTGTACATTCACGTAATAATTCATTCCACAGAGGTTGGCTGACTGAACCGCATTAGTTTTTCTTTCAGTTGTAATGCCAAATAAATTCAAGTAGAAACAACCATCAGGTAGTGAAAGAACTGAACACTTTGGAGAGATAAAACCTATACTTCTATTTTCTTTTCTTTTCATTAATTTAGTGTCTTTCTATTTTACTTGGATTTTGCATTGGAGAGTGCCCAGATTAAGCCCGTCTGAGGGTTTTTTGCATCTCTCCATCACATCTTTTGATTATGTGTATATTAATCTGTAGTATTTGTATATGTGTAAACCAATAAACTAAACTGTGTGTATTCTGTGTTTCTCAAAGGGACACATTGGTTCTATTGAAGTAGTTATGTTAGGGATTCCCTTTTCAATGTAACTATTTTCTTTTCTTTTTTTAAAGCTCAAAAAGAAATACAAATTAAAATATAAATGTGGGACCCACCCTCACTTATCCAATAAAAAAAGTCAGACTACCCTCCCTTCAGCAAAAGGAAATATTACATAATCCTCCCCCTTTTCTGACACCCATAACCTAAATTTGTCTGATTTACAGTACTTTTCCATTATTAAATGGGCAATCACTTTACTTAATGAGGTTGCAGTAGATCAGTGGGAGTTGGGTTGGGAACCGGAAGGGTCGCCAGTTCAAGTCCCCATATGGACCAAAGTATGGTGGTGGACTGGTAGCTGAAGAGGTGCCAATTCACCTCCTGGGCATTGCCAAGATGCTATTGAGCAAGGCACCGAACACCCAACTGTTCGGGGCGCCTGTCATCGACAGCTGCAGCCCCCCTCACTCTGACATCTCTCCATTGGTGCATGTATAGGTTCTGAGCATGTATGTGTATTTCAGGCCTGTGTGTAATGTGTATTCTAACAACAGTGAGTGAAAACATTGTAATAAATTGTTATTAATAAAGATGAACGCCTTTGTCGAGACCAAGTCAAGACCGAGTCCAGGAAAGAAAAAAAATTATGCATGACTGCAACTGCAAGTTTGACGTCCCACAGGTTTTCCGAATTTCCAGTCTGCCTTGTGTTTCTTTTTAAGCACAGTGCTGAGAAATTCCTGGAGATTTCTATAACCAAATTTGATTATGGCAGAATTGGCAGACATCTTTGTTTGTTACAGTGTGTGTGAATCATTGAAAATGAATGGCAATAACGTTAGCAGGGCACGCAGATGCAGGGCGTGCCGTGTGAAGATAATCTAGTGTGTGATTGGTTATCAGGTGGCCAGTGTTTTACTTTCCCTCCAATATTATTATAAACATAATAAAGACACCTGGACTCGGTCGAGACCAAAAGCCATATTTGGCAAGACCAGTGGCAGAGACCGACACAAGTCCAAGTCCAAATACCAACAAGTCCGAGACCATAGAAAAACATCCAAGACCGGACTCGAGTACTACAGCCCTTTAAAGGGCACATGTGGAACTACATTTTCGGAGCAACACCACAGACATCAACACACACATATAGTGCACACGGTAGTTTAAATCTCACTGTTATCATGTACAGGACTCCTCTTAATCCGATCCCATTGTGATGAGGTTTTTTTTTCTTCTCCTAAATATTCTCTGTCCAGATTCCATTTTATGGTGATACAATGTCATCTAGTGGCTAAGATCAAGTAATGCAGCCATCACTGACAGCTTTGCCATGACTCTGGCATACCGATTTTCTGAATCACTGACAGTAATTCCAAAAGCAAAGACTCATCTGAGAAGAAAACTAATATTCATACTTTTTTCCCCCACATGTTGCTGAGTGTTTTTCTACAAAACTCTCAACACATAATTATATCAAACAGAAAAAAGGTCCAAGGCACTCTTCTTGCAAGCCTTTATTTAAATGCAAGGGTGTAACTTTGGGTTCAACATTGGGGGGGTTGAGATCTCCACCTATCTAGCGAAAAAAAGTTTGTTTCAACGTTAGGTGGGACAAATTCTAACCAGGTGTCTGGTGGTCGTCCCCCAGGAACGTTTGAGCATCACAAGCTTCATTTCCTGCATTGTAGTGAATTTTTCTGCAGCGGTTTGTGCCTTTTCTGCATGCAAATGTCTTAATTCATGTAAATATGTGTGTCAATGATTAATATGCTGTATTGTTCAAAGGGGAACAATAAGGAATTATGCACATCTTAAATATTTGCTTGTCGCAGCATTTCAATTCTTTGACTTCATTACCCCGCCAGTTTGGAATATTGCGGGGCGGGGGGTGTAAATTACACCTATATTTAAATGGCTTTTTCATATCACGTAGCAGCACAAACGGCTGTACGCGTGCGTTGGTCCCCAGTTCTATTTTTAATGTACAATATTAAATAGCCATTTTAAAAAAAGGCTATTTTTCAACTGCTCACCACCATAATCAAGGAGACTAAGTACAGGTGTGTGGTTGATTAGCTCCTATCAGCAGGGAGGGGTTGGGGACTCCTGAGGTGTAGAACAATAAGTGAGATAGTTCTGCAGTGAATGGCATTTTTTATAATATTTGGGCTGCCTATTGTTGTGTGGGCACATATATGTATAAAAAGTAAAGCAGCAGTAACAATTCTATCAACATGTATACATGTATAGGGTTGATGTTGCTATAGCTCACTCTATAATCACCTGTGCAGGTGGTAGGGTCCAAAAAGGCGAGGCTGAGGTTGAAAGTGCCTTCAGAAGAACGGGAAGATAGAAAGGATGCACATGTGGGTATAGAGGGAAATGAGCGAGCAGACAAAATCGCTTAAAGTGCATTAAATACACACGATAATATACCAGACATTATGTTGGGACGAGCGGAAGTAAAATCAATCATTCATCAGAGAGTTAATTTAAAATGGCAGGAGGTCTGGGACAAAGATACAAAGGGTAATGAGTATTACAAAAATTAAAAAGGTGGTTAGGGTGAGATGATATAAAGCAAAAGGTAGAAAAGAATATGTCACGTTTATTCATTTAAGGTTAGGGCACACAGGGTTAAAAAGTACATTGTTCTTATTGGAAAAGGCTGAATCAGAAAAGTGTGAAGTATGTGGAAGTAGGGAAAACATGTTAATTAGGTGTCAAAAGTTTGATGTAGAAAAGGAAAGATTAAAAGACAAAGTGATAGAAATAGGGAGGGAATGGAGTATCAAGGGAATATTAGAAATACGTGAAAATCAAACTGAGATGAAAAGGTCATTATTTCATTTTTTACATGAAACAAGATTAAGAAATATAATTGTTTTTTTTAATTTATTTTATTTAATTATTTGTCTCTCTCCATTAGAAGGTGAACTTAACAGGGTCATGATGTTGCATTACAGTTGGTAGGGGCATACACCTAAAAGTTGGTTTGTAGCCTGCCATTAAATAAAGGAGAAGGGGAAGATGGAAAGGACTTGGCTGTGGGGTTGCTGTATTATAGGTTTGTTAGTTTGCTTTGTAAATCAACCACAATTTTGCACTTCTCAAGCTTAGGGCTGCACAATTAATCGCAATTGTCTTGAAATCGCAAAATGGACTAGTGCAAAGTACAATGTTTCCCACTGAAATATAGTGGAGTTGAAGTAGTAAGTGGCATTTAAAGAAAAGTAAAAGAAAAGTACCTCAAATGTGTACCTAAGTACAGTAGTTGAGTAAATGTACTTAGTTACATTGCACCACTGTATGGAATTGGGACACACTTGTTTTTTAGGGTTGAATGTGTGCTGTAGTGTTCCATTTGTGCCACTAGGAGGCAGTCTAGCCTAGTATAAACTGAACTCCATTTAGCAAAAAGGTCTATAAAATATAGCCAAACTCTTCTGCTGCTCTTTGGTTGCACTTAATGTGAACTATGTATAAAAGGAATCACATTCTTAGTAATCATTTATATATTTTAAAGTGGAATCAGGTAAAAAAAAAAACTTAGACTTTTTCACACACAAATGCCACATATTCAATGACAACATGCATTTACATATTATAAGGTATACTTACATTTTATTTCAAAATCATCAAAAAGTGGCTTAACTTTTTAATATCACTATGATATAGTGCTAAAATACTTTTTCAGCTACATACAGCTTATTCAAAAATATAAAGGCATGCGTCTCCATGGTTACCCATAGGAAATATGAATTTTTGAAACAGCACAGGGCCCTGACACACCAACCCGATTATCGGCCGTCGGACAGTCTGGCGAGGTCAGTGACTCGAGTCTGTTCGGTGTGTTCCGTGCCGTCGTCCGTTGGAGGAGCCGCCGGCCTTCATTTTGGCCGACCTGACATGCTCAGTCGGAGACAGGGCAGTCGGGACTCACCCGGAAATGGCGAGCGGATGAGCCTCTCAAAATCTGCCGAAAATCTTTTAAACTGACCTTTGTCGATCTGAAATGAAGACAGATTCAGCAACTGTATGGCCTGTTAATGTTTTCAGAAACACGTTTCGGTGAACTATTTTAGTACAATATGAAATCGTATTCTGAACAAGCCGCCATGACAGTGTGGCTGTGAATTTCCGGAGAAAAAAGACCCACGTGACGCGTTCATCCTATCAGTTGCCGCTTTTCATTTTCTGGGAAACAATACAGAGCAGCGCCGCCTGCTGCTATGGAGACGTATTACGTTTCGCACACGGCAGAGGGTACGCTCAAGTTGGCGTCGCCTCAGTGTGTTTTGAGTGTGTTTTAGCTCGCAGGAGGTTTCTCGAATCGACCGGAGTTCAGAATGCCATCACAAAGAAGATGGAAAATGAGGGACATCTGGCCGAATTTCCGTCGGCACCGGAACAATCCCGTAAATTAACATTGTCGAAATATGTAGACTACATTTTACATTTTCACTTTAAACAGTCATAGGAAACTCCACTATCTTTGTAGATCAAAATGATGTAAATAAAAACATATGCAGCATGTAACTTCATTTACGGCTCCTACAGAAATTATAATACATGAATATAGTGAATAGAAACATCCTCGAGAGAAATTGAGAATATCAATGAGTGCCTGTTACAGTTAACTGAAGCAATACTTTTAAGACACTTTTATTATGATCCAACTTGGTATAACCTAGCACTGCAGGGCTAAAGGACAATGAATAATGAGCCAAGTTTATAAAATGAATTAGATTAGACAAACACTCAATATTTTACAGATTCCCTGCAGGAAAAACAAAAACAGAAGCAAGGGTATGTATTGAAAAGCCAATACCCAGAAATCATAACGGGAATGATCAACGATGATATCCTTATCAACTTATATAATTCAAGCGTAAGATTAACACTGCAGTAGACTAGCTTACAATCTAAGCTAGACAAAATGATCTGCTAGGGCTTATATACTGTTTTTATAAAAGGAACACTGACATTTTCAGAAATCCAGTTTACTCTCTTACTCACAGTCAAATAATCTCTGTGGCTCTAGTACAACAACATCTGGGTTGTATTTAGCCTAGCTTAGCACCAAGATAGAAGGAAAATGTTGCCCTTGTTCCATCAAAAGGGGTCATATTTACCTTTCAACAGAAAATGGCATGATAATGCCATTTCAGGAGTACTTAGGGGTGAAGCTACTTGTGAACTGCAGCTAATAACAGTTGGGTGGCTTCATCAGACCGTGACCTCCAGCATGCACTGGGGCAGTTTGCAGCCCAGTGTGAATCGGTCGGGATGAGAGTCAGTACCTCTAAAGCGTGATTTATGTTTCTGCGTTAAATCTACGCTGTGGCTACGTACGTAGGTACGTGGAGATACCGACTCTACGCCGTGGCTTGGTAGCGTTGCATTTCCCCCTACTCATTTCCTGGTTCTCCTTCTCCACTCCCCGTGCACACACACATGCCAGCCCTGCTATTCTCTTATAGAGATCGACGCACACACCAACGCACAAGTATAAACTTCAGGCCACTTACGTAGGCTACTGCAAAAGCTCTGCGTAGAGTCTCCGCAGAACAATAAATCACGCTTAAGTCTGAGGCCATGGTTCTTTGCCGGAAAACGGTGGATTGCTCCATCTGGGTTGGGAGTGAGTTATAGCCCCAAGCGAAGGAGTTAAAGTATCTTTGGGTCTTTTTCGCAATTGAGGGTGAAATGTAGGGTGAAATGTACAGGTGGTGTAGTACGGCATCAGTAGCGATGCAGACGTTGTAGCGGACCGTACCAGAGCCAAAACTCTTGAACTACCAGTCCATCTACGTTCCGACCCTCACCTGTGGTCATGAGCTGTGGGTGATTGAAATAATTCAGTTTTTACTTCATAGGGTGGCTGGGCTCAGCCCGAGATATACAGTATAGGGTGAGGAGCTCAGACATCCAGAGGGAGCTGAGAGTAGAGCCGCTGATCCATTTGTGTTGAAAGGGGCCAGTTATGGCGGTTTGGGCATTTGATCAGGATGCCTTCTGTTTGCCTCCGGTTAGAGGATTTCCTGGCACATCCAATTGGTAGAAGGCCCCGGGGTAGATCCAGAACACGCTGGAGAGATTATATACGTATCTCGTCTTGCCTGGATACGCCTCAGTGTTCCCCCGAGAAGAGCTGGAAAATGTTGCTGGGAAGAGGGATGTCTGAAATACTTTGCCTAGCCTCCTGCCTCCTGCCTCCGTGACCCGGCTCCGGAGAAGCGGATTGATAGATGGATGGATATAATAAGGCTTTAAGTGAGAGTTTCTGGCTGTATTTGCTTGATTGGTTGGTGTCTCAGACTGTCACACTGAGCCATGTGGTTGCCGCTTGCGTTAAGAGTTACAACCAGGCTTAGGCCACATTTCTCACATTTACATTTTCTGCTTCCATGATGGCGAAGGACTCTATGCAGCGGAAAGCTGCATAGAGTCTATGACTGCGACCCAGATTACGAGATTGGCTATTTTGTGTCTATGTGCTACAAATGGATGGCCAGTCTTCCGGCATTGGCATTTCAGTATTTATGTCCTGGTTAACTAAGCTGGATATCCGTTTTGACTCAGTTTCAAACACGCTGCTGAAAAGTTTCCAGTTCAAGCTAGTAATGTAGGATTGTTGGAACCATTTGTGGCTTCACTTGGTGTCTGACAACTATAAAGGCCCTTTAAACTGGTTGCCTAAAAGCTGCTGTTGGATTGAAGGCTTGGATCCTGCAGCATCACCCAGCTTTCTCCAAACCACCTGAGAGGGAGAAACAACAGTGTCAGACAATAACATCAGAAAGTGTGAGTCAGTAATTTGTATCTCTCCTGTTCCACATGTATACATATGATTTTATTTTACTATGTTTGCGTATATAGGATATATCTACTTATGATATGGATTTATTTTACTGAGCATCTTTGGCAAAAATGAAGAGAAAAAAAAATCCTTTGGGATGACTTACATTTTATTACAAATCTATAAAGACTGTCCTGTGTGGGCAAGCTTTGTTCAAATCCAGATAACTTAATTTTAAATTCTGGTTTGGATTCCAACTTTTCTAAAAAATAACAAATATGTCAGACTGAAATTTTAGGATAGTGATGCATCTATAAAAAATCAATTTCTTTAGTTGTGCAGCCATTAAAAAAAAAAAAAAAAAAATGGAGTCTTGGGTTTTAATATTTCACTCATCACATTCCTGCAATGAAGTACACATTTAACTTAAAATTGAATTAATCTTATCTACTGTTTGATAGTGTTATTGCACAATAGTGTATATAACTAGGTTAAGTGGCTCAAAGCCTTCATTACAGTTTGTGTTAGAGAGTATGCAAGTAAAATAACTGTCAACCCTACACCCTGCATTTCATGTAGGCTGTTTGGATCATTGTCTCACTCCTGACAAACTACAAATTTGACTTGGAAGTGGACCAAAACCTGCATTTCTAGAAATCGGAGACTGTAAAATATTTATCAATCCATGTTTGACATTGACATGTGTGTGGTAGTGACATTTATAGACTGACTGACTGAGGACCTGTAAGATTGTGTGTAGGTGCATTCTGTCAGTTTTTTTGCTTTTTATTGAAAAGAAGAAAGCCCAGATTGGAACCTACGTTACACATCTCTCTGACAATGGCCTTCTCTTTATCATTAAGATCGTCGTCATATTCCTGTGAGCACTGCCTGTCCAGCTTCTCATGGACGTCCAGCACCTACACACACACACACACACACACACACACACACACACACACACACACACACACACACAAACAAAATAGCATCATGTCCATTTCCTTTAAATATTAACTTGTTCTCCCACAAAGGACTCCTGCGAGGACTCCTTTCTATGAAAAAGGGTGCCGCTGAAAATGTCGTTTGAAACAAGGAGCTTCCACCTTGTTGTGTTGTACTCTCCTAACCATTCAAGCAGTTGATGTCTTTTTATCAAAACCATACTTCAGTAGGATGTACATATGTTTAGTAGATGTAGCATAGGTGTACCTCAACAAAAGCATCTGGCACTTTGTGGATAGTAGAAAACGCAGGAAGTGATGCTTCTTTTATTTATATTTCGCCTAAAGGCCAATTTATGGTCCTGCGTTAAATCGACGCCGTGGGTACATACGTACAGTAGGAACGTGGAGATAACGACCCTACGCCGTAGCCTGACGTGCACCTCTCAAAATGTAACTGCACGTCGCGGCGACGCAGACCACAACAATTGTGATTCGTCCGCTCGGCCGTGGCTTGGCAGTGTCGCATTTCCCCCGACTCATTTCCTGGTTCTCCTTCTCCATTAACAACATGAAATCAAGGAGAGGGTTAACTTTTCCTGCTACGGATTCCCCACCGTGGTCAGAAAGCACAGGGGAGACACTTTGTTTCTCTCAATATGCCTCCAGAGTCGGTACTCGATCCGAAGATAATCGCCGTCACTCTCTCACTCGCTCTGCCACACACTCCCCCAGGCACACATAAATGCCTGCCCTGCTATTCTCTTAAAGGGAACGACGCAGACACCAACGCACAAGTATAAACTTCAGGCCACTTACGTAGGCTACGGGGAAAGCTCTGCGTGGAGCCTCCACACAACCATAAATCCGGCTTAACTATATACCTGGTTTTAATTTGCCTAAGTTACCTGGTAACTAGTAGCCTGGATGCCAGCCAAACTTAGCCCCGCCCACAACATTTGAGGTCGGGAAGTTCGGTCTGGACTTGATCCGTTGTTGAGCAACTATGCTCGAACCAGAGCTGTTCGGGCCAATCAAATTGTCAGGGCGGGCTTTATACGATGATGGACAGATGATCAACAGTAACGTAACCAACCACGTCACCAAAGAGTGCTTGGGTTGTATATGTTCTAATCCTAAACGGAGAACTTCGTATGTGCACTCACCTTTTACTATTTCTCTCAAAAATGATGATCGTGTTGGTAATCGTATCCTTAAATTCTTTTTACAACACCGGCAAAGATCGTTTACACTCATCTTCTTCTTCTACTTCTTCCAGCGTGCGTGCAGTTGAGTACTGTTGACAACTATGCGTCGCTCAACAGACGTCATATACTCCGTTGCTCTGATTGGTTGTAGGTCTATCCAATTGAGTGCAGAGGCATTTTCTTTCCTGGTTCGGTTGAAACACGGCCCATAATCACAGCCCAATGGAGCAGTATCAGACTCACATTCTGACTGGAATCTGAGTATGACCACGTCAGGCTAGGTAACTAGCAGACATCTACACAGCCTCAAACTGCTCAAAACAGGCTGGTCTGTGACCTACCTTCATTGCGTGGACTATAGCTTCTGGTTTCAGCCGGGGGGGGAGGTAGAGCTCTGTGGAGAAGGGCTCACTGCTGGAGGTTTGAGCATCGCCCTGGGGAGACAGATGACATCCTCTGATCACAAACATTATAAATGACCAAGTAGACCAGCAGGAATGAATGGAACATAGAAACACACTGTAGCAGCAACCAGCAGTACAGAAATGAAAAAAGAGAGAAAGATTACTCAATAGAAGACAGCAAGAGGAACAACAGGAGAGGCTATGAGAGGAGGCAGCAGCACTACTGAGGCAGGTAGGTATGTATTGCCATGGCGACAGTCGGCGCAGTAGACCTGCTGTGTTTGCAGGAAAGCAGAAGTGGATCAATCTGCCAGTCGGATAGACTTATCAATAGGTGAGATAGGATGTCCTGCATCTGCTGCGCTGTAGTGTGGATTAAGCGACTTTCCATATTGGAATCATGTCAGTGTAGCTGGCAGCAATGATACTGTAACTTGGATAACGACACAAACGTGTGCTTTTGATGACACTTCTCAGCCAGTGTTTTTTTTTTAATCATTTATCCTCATTTCAAATTGATTCTGGTGCAACCAAATGATCTCGAAACAAGTCGATTCCGTCCCACACTCTTAAAAAAGCAACCACGCTGTATACATAGTAAACTGGTGATCCTAACTAAAGAGTTGAACTGTCATATGTGACAGAAATCATCTGATTAGATGTCCTGCCTGTGTAAGCCACTGTGAGGAACCATACAGGGGTTTGTCACTGATTCACTGCTACTGAAGCAAGGTGAACAATCTGACTTTGTTTAAAAGATGGCTCATAAAAAAAGTCTGCACCATTTAAAGGAATAGCTCAACATTTTGGGAAGCATGCTTATTCCCCTTTCTTGACGGGAGTAACATGTCCAGTGAAACGGGGAAAAAAGCTAGCCTGGCACCTATCAACACTTCTTAAAGTCACTCATTAACACTTTATGGGCCCTATTTTAACGATCTAAGCGCACTGCGAGAATCGCCTGGCGCAGGTGCGTTTAGGGCTTGTCCAAATCCACTTTTGCTAGTCTGAAAAGCGGAAAAAAGGCTCTGTGCGCCAGGTGCATGGTTGAAAAGGGTTGTACTTAGTGTTTTCATTAATTCATAGGTGTGTTTTGGGCGTAACATGCAATAAACCAATCAGAGTGTCAGCTCCCATTCCCTTTAAAAACCAGGCGCATTTGTACCTTGGCGCATTGCTATTATGATGGCGGATTTGCAACATAATAATTTGTGTGCTGCTGCGCTTCCCTGTGTGTGTGTAACAAGCATAGTGTGCATAAGCCTAGGCGCATTGTACTAATGTGCTGTTAAAATAACAATGAAATGCTACGTTATTGACTTTAGACCAGGTTTTTGTTGGTCAATGGTGCGATCACTTCCCACTGCCTCAAGATAGCAATACGCCCAGAATGCACCTGAACACACCTCCCTGTAATACCAGCACACCCATGGGCGCACAGATGGGCGCAGGTGCATTTGTTATTTAAACTACGTGGGCACTGGACGGGAAATTGACAACTGTGTCTGCCTTAAACGAGCAAAGACACTTGTGTCGGGCTTTGCGCTGCGCTGTGCAAGATAGGGCCCTATATCTTGTTTGTTTAATCTGTACAAAAACTGAAGTAAAACAACAGGTGTAGTTTTTACGGGAAGCTACTGTATGTGCGGTACTATTACCTGGTCAGCCGCAGTGACCGAGGTTGCCAAGCAACAGCGAAGTGTTAATCAGTGAGCTTTAGAGATGCTGGTTACTGTTTTGGTTTGTTATCTTTAGACAGGTTGGCTGCTTCTCCCTGTTTCCAGCCTTTATGCTAAGCTAGGCTAATTGTCTGCTGGGTGTAGCTGCTAGCTAGGACAGAAATGAGAGTGGTGTAGATCTTGTCGTCTAACTCGAGAAGAAAGCAAATAAGTGTATTTCACAAACATATACAGAAAAAACAACAACATATATTTACATTTTGAAGTGAATAGGGTTTACAAGTCCACTGTCAAACAAAGTGAAATATATTGATTTGACAGATGTGGTTATTTGAGGTTATTAGCACAAATCGAGTTGAATGGAAGATAGAGGGAGTGCAGAAATGTGGGGTAGTGACAAGCAACAGATATACACAATGTTGTCAATGTAAAAGAATACATACGTTGTTCATGTTGTCCTGGAATTGTGAGAGCTGGGTTTCCGAATGATAAAAAGACAAACCCTTCCTCAGTGTCTCTACTTCCCCTCCGTTCGTCTAGGAGGGAGAGGGGGAGGGAGGGAGAGAGGGGGGGAGGGAGGGAGGGAGAGAGAGAATTAATCATTTAATCAGATCAGGTATACTTGTTTGTTTGGTTACACTTAACTGGGAAACCATAAGTGTGGACATTAATTTCACCTGCATTTTATGTATGAAAGGTGCTATACAAATGAAGTTGTTATTATTATTATTATTATTATTATTATTATTATTATTATCATCATTAACATGTTTCAATGTGTACTACAGAGGTCTGCATCCAGAGTCAGTGAAAGCCACTGATGTGTGAAGTGATATGAGCATCCATTGATAGAGGCAGTAGTTACCTGAGACAGCAGCTGGTTGTTTTCATCTTCCAGCATTTTCATCTTGTTCTCCAGCTGTCTGACATAGTTGGCTAATTCATCTGAATGAGAAAAGAAAGTGTATAAATGTCACATCTTAACAAACAACTTCAATGACCATTTTAAATTTTTACAGTCACGCTCAATCCACAGAGAAATGCACACAGCTTGTTTTCAGAAACTGTTCCTTTAAACGAGCTGTCAGGATTTTTGTACGGTTGTGATGTCACAACTATGCTATATATAGGTAGAAAGTGCTGCTACAGTGAGCAGGCTTTTTTCGAGGGGAGACAGGCGTTAAAACAGAGCGTTTCAGACAGAGGGTGAATGCAGGTATTCAGACAGACAGTATTAGAAAAATAATGTGTTTTTTGAACATTAAAGCATGTAAACACATTCTAATAAAAACAAAATACAAGTATAAACCTGAACATAAGCATAACATGGGACCTTTAATAAAGTATCTCAAAGAATATAAAATTGTTATAGTGCATACATTTAAAGCTATAAGGTGTAGTTTCTGTCGCCCCCATGAGGAATTCGAAGTAATGACAACAAAACTGTCGGGGCGTCCACATTAGAGTGCGGATCGGGCCGCATTTTCCTGTCCGAGCCCGGCCCGCGTCCGACAGAGCATTAACCGAACCCGGCCCGAGCCCATCAGGCATTAAGATATTTATGTCCGAGCCCGACACAGTTAGAATCTCGTTTTTTTCTCATACTAATGACACATGTACGTTTGTTTGTGTGGAAAGCCCGCTTTTATTAAGCAACTGTAGCAAGGCATTTGGAAATGTCAACAGATGAGCGCATCAGCGCACACGGGGCAACAAGCGCACGTTAACACAGGCGCGCAACTACATAATAAGCTGTTTTTAAATTTAAAATGTTCAATGCCTTATCGCGCTGATGTGATCGAACCCGACCCGAACCTGAACATCATTTCTAAATATCCATCCGAACCCGGGCTCGGTTTGGGTATCCATCCTCTAGTCCACATGATACAGCCTTACGTGATCGTGCACGCGCCCCTACCCATCCTCCATGCAGTTGCTAGTAGCCAAGGAGGACACGGAGGATTAAAAAAACATGATGGACTCAGAAGAGGTAATTATCTTCACTCAAGCTTCTGCGCGGGAAAGTCACCGGACGCAACAATCTTCCGATGTTTAGCAGCCCGCTTGAGCTTATCCCCACATACTGCTCAGAATTCCTTTGATTTTTCCAACTAAATTCTGGTTAAGCCGCTTAATCCTAAAATTGCCCTATTGTAGTCTTTGATTCCCAAACCGATATATGAATGTACTAGCTGCTTTCAGAACAGTATTAAACAACAAAGGGATTTTTGGCACATATTTGAGTGTGTGACTGGACATAGAGTTTACAGGCTGGGTGTGGTTAAATATGAGGAAATAAGCACACTTGCAAGAATAACTGCTACAGTAAGTATTCACATTCACACATCTAATACTTGAAATCTGATCTCATGGAAAGTTTGTAGTTATTTACACAACACGGCTAAAGGTTTACAGCCACAAAGCCACCAATGTCAGCGTGCTAACATGCCGATGTTTAGAAGGTATCAGCATGTTAACACCCAGCTGTCAAATTCACGTGATGCTTCAGAGGAAAGGACATCTGATCCCTCTAAAAACACATTTCATCATTTCCTCTAACCCATGATTTCCTTGCGTCTCTCCCATGCTTCCTCAGTGGGACAGACTAAGACACAAGGAAAGGAAAGCAAGAGAAGGAAAAGTGGATGCAATTTAAGGACCGGAGACGTACCCTTAGTGTTCTGTTGTTGTTCTCTTGTTTTGGTGTAAGATTGTCGGCTCTTTTGTCTGGCTCCCAGTGTTATTTTTCCTAGAGTGTAGTTTCCTCCATTTGTCTTTCTATTGTTTCTAGATTTCCTTTTGTTGCCTGCCTGTTTTACGATTCAGCTTTTTGATATTAAAGCTCACTTCTATTCTCTCAACCTGCCTACTGGTCTCCTGCATTTGGGTCCAAACCTGCTTAACCCTTGTGTTGACTTGGGGTCACATTGGCCCGTTTTAAATTTTTGTTTTATATCAGAAAATATTGGACGTAGAAATAAGCGCTGAAAATGTGTAGAAGAAAAATTTAAAACGTTGGAAAAAGCAAAAACAAATTGTGAAAAAAGGCGTCACAAATGTCAGAAAAAAAAAGTGTTTTTTTCAAGGTTGAAGGGAAGACAACACAAGGGTTAAAGGAGTCCCCTTTAGGACAGCAGCAGCAGCAGCAGCATTAGGGGACGCTCACACAGTTTAAGACTGGGAGAGCTAAACTATTCCCCCACATGAACAGAGCGGCAACAATGACATAGAAGCGTATGTCACGTTATACACGACAAGGTGGATCTGGGGAGGAGATGGGTTGCATAGATGCAAGCAGTTAGGAACAAACTACTTTAAGTAGGGCGCCCTGCCATTTAGCAGCGAGGGGAGTTGACCAGCTGATGCAGATCAGCTGATGCAGCTCAGCTGATGCGACCGTGTTTTTGGCCAATAGCGGTTAGCAGCGTCTTGACTACTTGGCCTGCCAGAACTGACGCTGGACGCTCAATTTTTGACCACAAAGAGTGTCAACCTACTGGTGGGGCAAGAGGAAAACTCAGGGCATCACCGCTTTCATTAAATATTCATTCTCTGGAGACCATGAAAATCTGTGCAAAATCACAAAGAAAAGAACAATTCATGACATAGTGTAGTGCATTGTACATACTACATGTGTATATGTGTCTACACTGGAATCAATCACATGTACAAATACCACACACAAGATTACACTCATCTGATGTACCAATGTAGGGCAATTCTCCTGAACACCACAAACAACCATTCAGTCCTGTTTCCTCCATTTGAAAAGTATCTCGAAAAGTAGGTCTATTTGCTGACCTTGCCTTCCTCTTCTCATATTTAGATAACTGTGACCCATTCTTTCCTTTTCCTACCACCTGTGGTTTGTTAGGACTTTGCTGTTAGCTGTTAAAGCAGCTCATGCTCTGGCTCACAGCCATGTATCAGAGTCAGTGAGCCTCGGGTCCTCAGACAGTAAAGTCCAGGAATGATTTCAATTACACTGATAAAAAATATACACACACACACACACGCTTGACTTATAGCTCATTTCAATGACGTATAGCTGAGCTGCAGTAGGTTAGTGGAGCTGCTAAATCAAACGGAGAACACATTGTTCCATACCTATCCCCACTCTCCCTCTCGGTCTCTCAGTAAGTCATTTAATCCTTCGACGTGTTATTCAACCAGCATGAGAACATCAAACTAGAAAACGGAGTGATGAATGAGGAGATAAAGTGTGACTGATCTCCAGGTCATTCAACCACTTAAAATCTTGTAATACACATCCGGACTGTAGTGCTTCTCAACTTGTGAACCAGACAACTAGATTAATTATACTAACACTAATTCATGTGTGCAATGCTTGCTCTTCCGGGGGGGGGGGGGTTGTTGGGTCTCTGTAAATTATAAAGTGTGGTCTAGACCTACTATCTGTACAGTGTCTAAAATCGACTTTTGCTAGTTTGACGGCGGAAAAAAGGGTCCGTGCGCCGAGCGCATGGTTCCAAAGGGTTGACTTAGTGTCTTCATTAATCATAGGTGTGTTTTGGGTGTAACATGCAATAAACCAATCAGAGAGTCATCCCCCATTCCCTTTAAAAGCCAGGCACGTTTGTACCTTGGCGCATTGCTATTATGATGGAGAATTTGCACCGTAATATTTTCATTTGTAATCTTTTGCATGTTTGTGTGCTGCTGCGCTTCCCTGTGTGTGTGTGTGTGTAACAAGCATAATGTGCACGCGCTGTGCACGAGCCTAGGTGCATTTTACTAATTTGCTGTTAAAATAACAATTAAATGCTGCGCTATTGACTTTAGACCAGGTTTTTGTTGGTCAATGGAGCGATCACTTCCCGCTGCCTCAAGATAGCAATACGCCAAGAATGCACCTGAACACACCTCCCTGTAAGACCAGCACACCCATGGGCGCACAGATGGGCGCAGGTGCATTTGTTATTTAAACTACGTGGGCGTTGGACGGGAAATTGACAGTGATTTGTGTCTGTAAATGTGTAGCTATTCAGTGTGGCAGTGATTTGTATCTGTGCTTTAATTCATCACTCGTACAGTACATTATCATTTGTACATCAACGTAGCATTTTTCAATAGAATGTTTGTGGTCAGTGGTCAAAGTTGCCATAAACATGTAAGGTGTGTTGATTGATTTACGATGTCAACTCAAGCACTAAGTAACATGAAAGAAAACATTCAACCTTATAAATTGCCAGTAGCTGCAAACGATAGCCTTTTAACAGCACAGTAAATTCCAGTATTTTTCTCACTCTATAGCTAACTGTTCACTAGTAAAGATGAAAAGGCAGAAAAACAGCCTTTCCGTTTATAGTTATAGTTGACTAATGTCTGTATGTAAACCTGCCACCGTAGAAACAGTGGTTCGAAACGAGCCACAGCTCACGTAATAGGTACTTAAACAAAAAGCACTACACCCATGATCAGTAGAATACAGAGAAAAGTGGTGAACCTCTAGTACCATCCAGAAGACGGAGCTTGAGATATGATATTGGCCAGGTACAGCAAGCAGGATAACAATTTTTCCTTAATCTTAGTGTAAAAAAGTGGTGTTTCCCTAGGAGATTTAACAGAAGGTAAGACAATGGCATCTGCCAGACCATGGCAAACGCCTGATGCTATCTTTTCAGGCTTTTTGCTATGGACGGTCCCACTACTTGTTAACTCAACATGTAGAAGAACTCTGTAGAAGGTTAGCCATAGAGCGTACGTCACCATGTAGTTGTCTTGAACCGTGCCCGAGCACCATTGTCCCCCCTCCCCAATCCCCGCTGACCTGCACTCACACTGTAATACAACAATGAGGGCCAGAGCACGCTAACATCGTTACATTGCGGGATTCGCAGACTACAATTCCTGTTCATCTATAAGGTAATAACCAGACCGTTTAGAGATAAAACTGATGAGTACCGTGCCCGAGTCCAACCGAACCGTGCCTTGGCCCAACTATTTCAAGCAGGCCCAGTTTAGTGTACCAGGCACAGCACGGTGCGATCACACATAGTCAAACGAACCGTACTTTAGGGTCAAAAGCGATCTGGCATGTTTTAACTAGGCGTGAGTATGCCCTAAAGCTCAAAGTTGACACACTGATCTCAGTTTGTGACACACCGTCAGTTTAACCAGCCATATGGTAATGGGCAGGGTGATGCAGTCAAAGTCACTGGTACGGACAGTGCTGACCTCAGGGCAAATCTCATACACACACACTCAATAGGGGACAATGCTGACGGAAAAAAAGTAAAGGACAGAAGACATCCTTGAATTACAGTCAGTCAGCACACATCCAGTACACCCCTATGACTCTTCCTGTCTGTGTCCTTCCGTCAAATGGCTTATGGCTTTTTAAGGCATCATTTAATCTTTTAGACTTAATTAACATGGATAAAGAATTATCATTTTTCAGCAAAAACCTGCTAAACATCCACATTAACAGCTGCTCACTACAACCACAGTCTTGTATTGGTGCTTAAGGACACCTTGAAACTAGTTGTTGAGGGATGGGAGCATTATGGGAGGGGGGATGCAGCTGAACTTCGCTTCCCTTCCCTGCCACGTATTTTCCCAGCTGGTCCTGGGACTCAAGCCAAAAACCCTTTGGTACAGTCCAGTATTTAACCTCTTCATGACCAGGATTTCTCTCTGTCTGTTACTAACTTAGATTTTTCTTCAGCTGAAAAAATGTGATACCAATCCAGCAGATAAGATAGGTGCATCCCCGGTCATAAGTGTACCAGACATTTGTTTGTGAAAATAAAAGCATGTTTTTAAACTGGTTCTAGAAGTAAAGTCAATGAAGAAGTATTTTACTGTAAGCTAAAACTATGAACAAGCTAGTGGTGTGAGAAGAAAAGTCAGGGGGTCACCAAAGTCAGTATGATTCATTGTATCGGGACTATGAATGTCTGTACCAAATGTCATGGCAATCCATCCAATAGTTGTAGAGATATTGGAGTCTGGAACAAACATTCTAGAGCTAGATATGTTATATAAGGCCCCAAAGAGCAGCAGACAATGTAACCTGACACAAACTAACCTGACTAGTCTGCTCTTTGCATTTCATCCTAACTCCATAATAATATGTCTCATAAAAAGCAGAAGGATAAAAGGCCAGGTCAGGTAAAAACTGTGTCAATAGCAGTTAGTGTATCTATGCAAAGCGTGAGCACAGGGCATGTCTATAGCATGTCTGTAAAACTAAGTCAGTCAACACCTAACAGACCCACAGGCCAGTCACCAGTACTGTATGTACAGCGTTGAAGCATTTCATTATTTGGAGGAGCTTGCTGTTTAACCAGTTGAGACATTTCAGGGCATGACCATGATCTCAAACAGAAATCAATCACTTTCTTTGTCACCCTCTTAGCTTCTCTCAGTTGATTCTGGATGATGGATGACAGAGTTTGGCATGAAGCCCAGTTAACGTCACCAAAAATATGGTTGTAGTAGAGCACCAACTAATGCTTCTGCTCTGGAGCTGGTTTTAATTGATGTCAGTGAAACTACTTCTTAAGAATGAATGCCTTAGGTTGGAAACATGTGCCATAAGGTTTGTCTGTTTATGCATTCATACCCAGTTCTACAGACATTTCCTCTAGCAAGTCTCAGAAGTTGTTTGTGTGGGGATAGTGAAATATGTTAGCCTGACAAGCCAGACCCACATCAAGATGTTGGGTCTGGGAACTCACCATTGACAGGGCTCAATCCGAGGGGCGGGATAAACGGTTGTCTTTCAAATTCCCTCTACTAGCGCTACAACCAGGCAGAGCAATGAAGAAGGTAGCAGAGCTAGTTGATTAAACTTTTGCCGTATCCGGTCGGCAAAACTCCGAACACATCTTCCTTTTTTAAGAATGACTTCAGTGCCGTTCTTTGTTCTTAGGGCTGTCAAATGATTAAATTTTCGCGATTAATGGCATGTTTTATCACGTGATTAAAATTCTGTTATTTTGAATTTCAGAACTGTTTTTAAGTACATATTAACAATGGAAAGCAATTCTTACCAGTGTATCTTGATTGGGAATCAAATGAATGCAAAGAAAATGACTTTATGAACTTGATTTTAAGATTTGGATTTGTTTATTATATATTTAAGCTAGTCACACATTTGAATCTAGAGTCAATATTAGGGTTGGGTATTGTTTGGTTTGGATACCGGTGCTAAAGTGGTACTTTTAAAATGGTACCGCTGCCTTAACGG
This sequence comes from Sander lucioperca, assembly GCF_008315115.2. Classification (NCBI taxonomy): domain Eukaryota; kingdom Metazoa; phylum Chordata; class Actinopteri; order Perciformes; family Percidae; genus Sander; species Sander lucioperca. Next base: position 30,239,332 of record NC_050190.1, read on the forward strand.
TGCCTGAACCGATAAACCTAAAAAAGAAGGGTACTAAGGCCATATCGTCAAAATTAAATGATTTAATAATAATGTAATCATTATAACAATAACTTATTTCACTAGTAAATAGCTGTTGAATGACAAAACAACCACCAGATGGGAAAAGGGCATTTAACAACAATTTTGAATGCACCACGAGGCTGTAAACTACTAGTTTCATTGAACGCACCATCTGTGTTTTTCCGACAACAGCAGCTGCAGATTGTTACATCCTGGTGTTGAATCCTCTACAGTGAAATACAGACAAACTTTACACCGTTTAGCGTTAGCTGTCAGCATTGTAAACGTGTTTAATCCAGCTACTAGCTAGCGGTAGGCTAACATTAGCTGCTGTCGAGTATAGTGTTAACTAGCGTCATGTGCAGCAATGTTTCTCTTTCCTATATTGTCTGTTTCAGAGCATCCGAGAGAAGCGCAGACATATCAGTGGCACCAGAATGAGGCATCGGAATCCGCGTTGCTATTCCTGCAGCGGTAGGATGTGTTACGAGGAAGTACGGCAAAATAGTAGCCTGTTAGGCACGACGCAAAGCTGAGTGAAGTGAAAATAAATTAATAAATGGCGGCATGCGATTAATACGATTAAAGAAAAATTAACGCGTTATGCTCGAACCTTAATCGTATCGCGATTACCACGTTAATGCTGACAGCCCTAATGAAAATTAAACCGCAACCTTTTCCAATCCACTACTCGGGATGTTCTATACAGTCTTGAGTTCTCTGGTGTGCCCTCTAGTGGAATGCTACAGTAACATAAGTTGTACATAGGCAAGTTTGTTTAATACTACTTTAAGCAATAGTGCGTAGTTTCTGCCGTCCCCATGATGAATTTTAAGTAATGACAACAAAACTGTCCACATGATACAAGCCTTTTGTGACTGTGCACCACCCCCTCCCCCCCCCCCCAATCACTGAAAATCTCACTGCACGCAATTGGATAACAGTAAGATCAATCACAACAATACACAGGGTGACGTATCCAGAGCCCCATACGCTTAGCTACCAGCGGAGCTAACTGGTAGATTAAACTCTTGCTGTATCCATTCGGCAAAACAGCAAAAACATCCCGCCTATATCAGATACACCGATGTGATTGGTGCAGCTCGGCTGAAAGGGCATAGTTAATGAGCCTCATTACTGAATGCCAGAGTGACTTGCTGAGCAAATTCAAATTGTGCTCTCGAGAGGACTCTTCCAGGGTAGTAATGTCCTGTTCTTTTTTCTTTATTCCTTTGTTTGTGAATACTGTTCTTGTGCCAACATTATGACAATATGAATGTATTTGACAAGTGAATGATCATTTGAAAAACTCTTAATAAAAAAAAAAAAAAAAAACATAAGCAAGTATGTGAACAATGCCTTGCGAAGCAGCCAGCAATCTACGAGAATGCGTGGTTAAAAAACAAATATAATTCTTGCCATGACAGCATATGTGGCATGGGTGCTATGGAGGTGTTGACGCTGCAAAAGCAAAAAGGAAGTGATGCAGGGTGGATGTTGGCTGAAGGGAGAGACTGAGCACACAGGCCAACTTTTATATTATGGAGGGCCCAGGAAAATTTGATCAGCTGACCACCCTTCCATGTCAATTTCCTGCTGAAGTTGGCCAGGACAGCCTCCAGGAGAGCAGCGTTACAACACTAACTCCAAAAACAGTCTGACATTAGTGGTTTTACAACAATTTTATTTGCTCTATTTTTCCATCTTGGTGCTTATTACCCCAAATATGCATGTGTAAATGATATCAGCTATGGCTGTCATGAAATAAAAAAGTGAGTCTGGACTACAGCTGAAAGAACATCTCTAAACCGTCAATGAGATATGGCCACCATAAAATCCCAGGGAAGATTCAGGCAGATGACCTTTAACCCTGACTTGTCTCGGAGCCAGAGCCCTCTCATCACATTGTTGTTGTTGTTGTTGTTGTTGTGTCCAGCACACAAACATAATGATGTGACTGGATGAGAGAGACAGAGATTTGTGGGGGTCGGTGTGAGGCTCCCACTCTGCACAGTGAGTCTTTGAAGACCCTGCACCCCATTGTTCGGAAGACAATACTGCCGGACAGATGGCCAGGGCACGGAAAGCCCCACACACTCACACACACACTCACACACTCTTGCCCTGTCTGGGATGAGTCCAATCACATGGCTTTAGTTTTAAAAGTTTTTGAAGCCTATTGTTCTGTCTCACGCACATCACATTTTGCAGCTTTCTGAAGTGAGAAAAGAGAGATTGCATTACTGATGAATGAAGAGGCCAACAACTGGTTGAAAACAACCAACTTTTGCTCTTTAGAAGTCATGTTGCTACCCCAAACCCATAATCCCTTTAATTTAATGCATACAGTACATTCATCAATAGATACACAAATAAACACATAACACCACGACACTGTTGTCATTGTCACATAAAACCATCGGAGGAAGCAGAGAGAGAAATCGTATCACATCCACAGCCAGTGGAAAACACTAACTGTAGAGCCACTTGATTTCACTAAAAGTTTGGGAAAGTCCCGAAAGAGTTTTTTTTTTTTTTTTGGTACACACAATAAGATAATATATTGCGTAGACAAGATTAAAAAATCTCTTACTCACTGTATATGTGTGTGTGTGTGTGTGTGTGTGTGTGTGTGTGTGTGTGTGTGTGTGGGAGTTGGAATCAGAAGAATGGTTTTCTCCATTAGAGTCCATTATGGGTAATGTATTGCAATCCCTAATATCCACTTTGGATGTTATGTATATTCATTAGACTTCACTAAAACAGTCTGCCAACATATTGCTTACATAAATGGCCACACACTCCTTTGCTTTCCTTTTCCATGTACAAATGGTTAGTTTAAACCTTTTCATAGCGCCACACACACAAAGACCTTTTCATGCTGCCTCATTATCCTAACACAGCCTCTCTCTACATCACACACACACACATACACTCAAATATATGCCTTGCACAGATACAGTTAAGACCTGTCTTTCTAAACATGGGAGAAGAAGTGAAGGGTCATTCAACCTTTCATTCAGCTCAACTAGAAAACCCGGATGTTAACAAATGACCTACCATGTTCATATAAACAAATCTGATCTGGGTATAATAGATATGTAGGGACCACGGCTTTGATTGGCTAAAGGCAAAACCTATTCAATCACAGTGAATAAAAACATGTGGAACAGTTTTCATTTGCACTTAAAATGCATTCATGGCTCACAGGAAAAAAATAGCTAAGTTGGTTGTATGTAACTTGAGTCATTAAGATGCAGCCTTTTTCCCTTTTCCCAGTCCTCCTACATGGCTTTAAGCCTCATCTCCACCACCCAACAGCAGAAGTTACGAGCCCCCAGAGGACCATTGAGAAGCTGTCAGTAAGCTATTCCCAATTACAGGACCCTTAAAGAGTTCAAACCTGCAACTGGTGGAAAGATAATATTTGCTTTTATGAGCTACAGGAGTGTGAAAAGAAATGGAACTTCAGACAAGTTACTGGGGGAAAAAAGCATTCAAAAACTTGATTACACTAAGGTTTTTAAGAGGTTATGACAAATTCTAATGATGCTTTTTTAAGGGGTAAGCACAATTTTAGCAAAAGGAGTAAATTAAAAACAACTTCCAATAATTGGTTGGTTCCAAATCTGGTGGAATGAATGGAGACGCCGATGTTGACGCTGAAAGAATGCATCTGCTTCCAGGTTGTTCCAGAGTATTAAGGGGAGTATTGACCTGTGCCACTGTTTCATGTTACTTACCCCCCCCCCCAAAAAATGCATGACTAAATAAACAACGACATGCTAGATTGCCATGCTGGTGGGGGGTTCATCTGACCTGGTTGGTTCCTTGAAAATACCGCTGTGCTCTGCATCTTACTGTCCTGCAAGATTCTTCAAGGTACTGTTTACAGATGTACCTGATCTGCTTGAAATCTGCAGGCATCCGAGTACAACCTAACACTGGGAAACCGCTGCTGTCCAGATTTTTCACTCAGGGGCTTCGTCTTTTCAAAATATGTGGGGAGGTAAATGGGAAATTTGAGAAATCTGATCTTTTTATGTACAGTTATCAGAATACAAATATGAAAGCAAATTATTTTGAATTACGGGTGTGGGGCGGTAATATTCAGAGGAAAAAAACTCAAAGGTTTCCAATCTATTTGCACAGAGTTATTACTTCTACCATTATCTTCACATAATGCAGTGGCAACAATGTTAGGGACATTTATGAAGTAGCAACTGAAACGTTTTCTACTGAAATGGGCGCTTTCCTTTTAAAAGCTGATGAATGTGAGATTCCTCCTAGATTTTAACCACACCCGTTCAAATCAGGGTCTCTGATCTTTCTCAATGATTGGAGACTTGTCTGTAAGATTCATGTTCCAAATGTTAACGTTCACCGAGGCCGAGGGTCAGCCGTTAGGTGGGAAGGGTGCGGAACGATGGTTGTACCCTGGCTGGGCCAAGTATTTAGTGAACAGTACAAATTGACAACAATGAAACCAAATTATGGATTACACCCTACGGGTTATGGTGGGCATTGTTGTACCTCAGCATAGTTAACATAAGGTGTCATGTTGCTGATATTGTTCCCTTTAATAAAATGTAACTTAGTAATGTCACTCAGAGTACATTTTAATTGACCTACTTTTTTTTTTTTTAAGTAACTTTGTACACAAGTCTTCTAACTTGAGTACAATATTCTAGTACTCTTTCCACTTAAAACTACAGCATGTCATTTTTTACAGTTTAGTATGTATTGAACACATGAGATATTATGTGTTTATTGATGAGCTTTAGGCATATTTTGTTCCCTTAGGACAGAGCCAGACTCTGTATACTATACCAAGCTAAGCTAACCGTTTCTTGGCTCCATAATCCTGTTTTCAGCATTGGATATATATTTGGATTGCACCTCATTTGCACCTCACGGTTACTAGTATTTCATATTTTTCACCTACCGCTATGTTGTCTTAGTATTTTGTATATTTGCACTTTTACAACTTTGTATTGCAACTGCTGAACAGCAATGTCCCTTGGGATATTTCAAGTTGTATCCCATCTTATCTACTCATATTAAGCGCACAGACACGAGAGTGGCATCCACCTTGTCATCTAACTAAGTAAGCATATTTCCCAAAATGTTGAATTATTCTTCTGAAGTAGTACCCACATTATGTATTATGTAATCTGTGATTGATCCCTTACACTTTCCAAACTGTAACAGTATAACACAGATATTCTGTATGTGCTTGTTCATACCCTTCATTATATGCTGCCTATGCCAAGTAAAATATTTAAACTCTAGGGCACCATGTAATTTAGTGCAGCACCATTACATCTATTGGAAAAACCCTAAATGTCATTTTATACAAATTTTCCCCCAAATCCAGCCTGACCTGAGTTTGGTAACTTTGGAAAGTATAGGATGCACACTAGAATTTGAGATACAGTTCTTGTGTGATATTTGATGATATATTGCACTACAACTGGTTAAAGAAAACAAAGTACATGTTAAGGTACAAATATGCAACCGCCAAGTCTCTACAGGCGTTGAAACCAGGCCTGAATGTGCCCCTGGTGATAGTGGGAGAGAGAAACTGGTGCTGGAGGACTATCTGATCTGGATGCTCTGGCTCTTATCACAGGGGGCAATCTGAGTCTTATCTCCATGGTGACTGTGCTCAACTCTGCACATTAGGGGCCCTAATGAAAACGATCTAAGCGCACGGCGTGAAGAGCCTGGCGCAGGTGCGTTTAGGGCGTGTACGAATCCGCTTTTGCTAGTTTAACGGCGGAAAAAAGGGTCTGTGCGCCGGGCGCATGGTTCAAAAGGGTTGTACTTAGAGTCTTCATTAATTCATAGGTGTGTTTTGGGCGTAACATGCAATAAACCAATGAGAGTGTCATCTCCCATTCCCTTTAAAAGCCAGACGTGTTTGGACCTTGGCACATTACTATTATGATGGAGGATTTGCTAAGCAGGAAGGAGAGATTTTCAGAAAACACTGTAAAAACACACTGTTACAAGTAAAAGTCCTGCATTAAAGATGTTACTTAAGTCAAAGTATGTAAGTATCATCAGGAAAATGTACTTAAAGTATTAAAAGTTAAAGTACTCAATGCTGAAAAATCCTCCTATTTACAAACTGGAAACGATGAAAACAGTCCTGTCAATCAACTGAGTGTTTAATGGTCTAATCATTTCAGCTGGACTTGTAGGCCGTTATATTGTTGGGTAGTTTAATTTATAATGAAACATCTTATTTTATAAACTAAAGTACCAGTCAAAAGTTTGGATACACTTTTTCATTCAAGTGAATCAGAAAGTGTGTCCAAACCTTTGACTGGTACTGTATTTAATCTTAAACCGTAAAGTATGGCATGAAAAGAAAAGACTCAAGTAAAGTACAAGTACTTGAGTAAATGTACTGAGTTACATTCCACCACTGAGTACTAGTTACCAGTTATTACAGAGTGCAGTACGGGAGAGACATACATACCGTATAGACACATCAAAGAGAGCCACAGCTGTTGGAACAATCTCTGCAATGCTCAGGTCAGACACTGTGACAGATTTAAAAGGCTTTCAGTTTTACGACTTTGTCCCAGAATGTTGACTTTCTCATTAGGATTGATCACTTTAGGGTTAGAGTGATTTATAGCACTAAGTGGTCAAAGTGACCTCAGACAGGGTGCACTCATTTTTGCCAATAAAGCCAAGAGTCTGTTTTAACTTTGGACTGTATTTTACGCATTGAGAAGTTTGGTATATTTTGTTATGTGACAAAAAAAGGCTACAACTTGTTCATATTTCTCAAACTAAGATCAGTGATCTTCAACAGGGGGTCCGCGACCCCTAGGGGGACCTCAGAGTCATTGCAGGGGGGCCGCTAAATTATTTTTTTTAAACCTTTTTGAAAGTTCTTACCCCCTTGAAATTAAAATAGGCTGAAAATATACATTAACATGAATTCAATATACTGGAAAAGATCAATCGGCCTATTCGTAAAAAAAAACAGCAACAAACTCAACAACATTGATAATACGCTAACTGGCCTATAGGTAAGGTAGCCTCTATGGTAGCCATCAGTTAAGCTAATGGATTCAATGTGCCTTCCACATGAATGTTTGACATTAAAACATGATGATATATGAATATGTATATAGTAGCTTAGTATCGTAGGGCACCATAAAAGGTTACACTACATGTTATGTTAGGCCTAGTTTAATATGCAACGCAATATAATATATGTAGTAGGGGGTCCCTGCTCGTCTCTCTTTCAGGTTAGGGGTCCTCGGCCTTAAAAACACTGAAGACCCCTGGTCTAGATGAAAAGTCAGAGGATCACCAAAGTTATTACAATTCATCCTGAGGGGAACATTCATGACAATCCATCTAATAGCTGTTGAGATAGTCTCGCTTTGCCAGACCTTCCTCAACGGTGCTGCGGAGGAGGGTCTGGCTAGTCCACACAACAATCTGGGATGTTCTGGTTTATTGGCATTTCTTAAACTTTTATGATTTTAAAAATGTCAGTGATACAAAAATGGTCATTCCCTCCAATATTGTGAATCATATCGCAATCGCAACATCAGTCAAAATAATCACAGTTAGACGTTTTCCTCATATCGTGCAGTCCTAAAAATAATAAAAACATAAAGTGAGATCTGCTGGAATGTGCCAGAGACAAGCCTTAGCATGCAGCCGACTGGCACCTCAGCTGTCAGCCGCCAGCTGTGCTTTGAACTAGATGACTTGCTGACGCAGCTTACAGTACTGTCCTGCTGCTACCGAGGTGCTAAATCCTCATTACACCTGACTTCATCCGTAATGAGCTGAATAATTAGGGCCCTGGCCATCTGTACCGGGACGAGCCGGGCCAGACACTGTCACTCAGTTTGAGTGGGAGCAAACAACAAGGTGACTAGAAGACTCCACCTCAGGCATGGACGAAGCAACTCTAAATCATGGTCACGACAGAGGTTTGAAGTGGAATTAACCAGTTTGGTTTTTTTGTTCTGCATCCAGGCTGTAACTTTAGTAACAACTTTATGTTTAGTTTATGTTCTTGAACCTCAAAAATCATAGCTTGACAACATTATTTTGACTCAAGGTCCACTTACTGTGTATCTATGTGTGATGCTTTATAAATAAAACTGCCATACAAGCTTTTTTTCAGGACATTGAGTAAGTTATGTCAGTGATTCCCAACCAGGGGTACTTGTACCCCAGGGGGTACTTCTGCCATTGCCAGGGGGTACGTGGAAAGATTGCAGAGTTGCTCAATTGGGAAAAAATAGAAAATAGGATTTAATAAAATAATATATCCACATATTAACATATAGTCAACTGTAAAACCTGAACACTATAGTTACATAAGAGTGAAAACAAGTTAGCAGGCGAGCACATAAGTTTAAAAGGTTAGCTAAAAGTAATAAATAAATAAATGGTAGATATAAATAGCTAAAAGTAATGACTAAACAATTCAAATGATTAACTAAAAGTAATGGATAAATGGTTGAAACATTCAACTCAGGACTCTATGACGTCAGGAACACTCTCGTCATAGATTTATCCATTTATTGCAACAAATGGAAATATAGTTATGCTTGGCGCTGATGGCTCCGCTCTTGATAATGCTCCCTGGACCAGCCAAGCAGCATGCTAAGCTGAGACAGGGAGCACCATGCAGAACCCCTGAACAGAACATGAAGCAGGTCATTTAAAAAAACCTATAGCCTGTAGTGCGATTTGCAAAAATCCACCGCTCCCTGTTGAGATCCTCCAATGAGGATCGGGGGGGTGTCTAACTGCGTGTCAATCACTGCTCATGCACACGCATTCATTCTCCCTTGTGGGGGGAGGGGCTGAGGAGACAGTTTTGGGCCTTAGCAGAAAGGGGGGGGGGGGGGGCTGAGAAGATGTCGATGTTCAAGTTTTTTGGCTAAGTCCTGGATCTTCACAATCCTACCTACAGCACCTTTAACCCTTATGTTGTCTTCCTGTTGACCATGCAACTGTTTGTTTCTCTGGGTAAAAAAAAATTTAAATTTAAACTTTTTTTTCAAAGTTTTGGTCGCGTTTTTCGCCACTTTTGTCGCTTTTGCCGATGTTTTTGTCAATTTCTTCATTTTTGTCACATTTCCCAACGTTTTTGATGATTTTTTTCTGTGATTTTTTAAAAACAGTTTTGTTGGGTTTTTTTTCGATGTTTTTGAAGCTTTTTCCAACATTTTTGTCACTTTTTTCAACGTTCTTTAAAAAAAAATTCAAATGCTATGAATTGAACACCAAACACCCAAATTCAATGAAAGTAGTGAACTGATCATTTATTTGACTTGTGAAGAGTAATTGTTGTATAGAACCATCCATGTTATTTTTTTGACAATTTGGTTGAAAGAAAAGAAATTTCTGATATAGAAACATTTTGAAAATGGGTCAAATATGACCCGAGGACAACAGGAGGGTTAAAAAGCCTTGATGTGAGAATGGCTGTGATTGGTGTGTGTCTGATAGGATAATGATAATTCAATCAGCGGGCGTATGACTTCTGTGTCCTGCATGAACTAACGCTAAGCTTAATTTGTACGATCGCTGACCAAACCAACCCAAACATTGACAGTTCAGTTGTATGAAAAATGTATAACAATATCCACTTTTATATATATTGAATAGTGTTATAATATTGGGAATTGATTAAGGAGTACTTGAATTCATCTGGCGGGGCTGGGGATACCTCAGACCAAAAAGTTGGGAACTACTGGGTTATGTGATGATAAGGGAGGCGTCTCCATAACAACTCTATCCACTGATGAAGACTTTGAGACATGGTTGAAAGCTCTGGGAAAAAAAACCATTAAAACAGACCTTGATTTAAGATCATTTTGTCAAAGTGTATATTTTTTTGCTTTTGAAGGTCTATAATAAACAAATATTGCTTGGGAGGGAAGAATGAGACGTCTCATGCTGTCTGGTTTTATCTCATACTGTATGCATATACGCTTTCTAGTTGACATTTGGGATGATTGCTCCTGTTGTATATAACTTTGCACATTCTGCTGTAGTTGGTGGGAAATGGTGGAGTCATTCATACATTCATATTGTAACATTAAGCACAGTTGTACTCTTAGAAAATATAAACCCAGAATCATTTTACTGTGGCTCTTAAAATGTGGGAAAAAATTCACACAAAATCTGTTTATAGATGTTCTTCCTTGTAATCAGAGACATTCCATCATAACCAAAATATAGTTTGAAATGTTGGTGATATTTAGACTTCCCAGCATATATGCATGACTCCCTAAACAACATAATTCACCCTTGCTAAAGTAAAGCTATAGATAATTCTTTAGTTTCTGAGAAAAATGCAAATGAGTATTGCCATGACATGAATTAGTTATCTTTGTATTCAAATATATTCTCATATCTCAAAGAAGGATGAAGACTGGCATGTAGTTTGGCAGTGGTTTCAATGGCTTAACCAATATGACAACTGTTTGACATACAGTAACTTACTTTCTACTTACTTTCCACGTTCTCTTTAAAGGTCCCATATCATGCTCATTTTCAGGTTCATATTTGTATTTTGGGTTTTTACTAGAACATGTTCACATGCTTTAATGTTCAAAAACCACATTATTTTCTCATACTGTCTGTCTGATACCTGTATCATAACAGCTACAAATGTCAACAGATCTATATAGGCTAAATGACAACTGAGCAAACTTCATCTGTTGATGAAGACTTTGTCATTAGAATTCTGGAAAAAGCTAGTGAGTGGACCTGGGCTGTTTAGTCAAACCTCGATAAAATAAAACTGACTTGACTATTTGTGAGGTCAAGAATTGACTCGCTTAATGACAATCAGAATCAGCTTTAATGGCCAAGTAGTGTACTGTATCAACACATACAAAGAATTTGACTTTGGGTTGTTGTTGCTCTCCCTGTACATACACTGAAACAGACCTACTGTTGAGTTTTGCATTATAATCATTTCAATGAGATGTATCAGTGGAAAACACTTTCATATATGTACAGCAAGATCAGAAACGTTGTGTCTTTATTGGTTTCCTGTGTGTGTGTGTGTGTGTGTGTGTGTGTGTGTGTGTGTGTGTGTGTGTGTGTGTGTGTGTGTGTGTGTGTGTGTGTGTGTGTGTGTGTTGCAGCTTGCAGCCTATACTCGATGCCAAAAGTAGGCTAAAGCTGTTTTTAAAAGTTGAGAATTCCTAATCTCAAACTTCCACCTCAACAACTTTTATTCCCCCCATATTGACAGCTAAACTGGTGTTTGCTGTTGTAGGCTATCACTCACAAATTAATGTTGCAGTTCCCCCTCTGAGCTGCATCAGCAACACTAAACCTGAGAATCACTTACCACTGAGCCCATCTCCACTCTGGAAGTCCACAGACCTCCTCAGAGATGCTATCTTTCCCTCAGATGCTTTGTGTAAGTGGTTGTGGTTGTGGTTGTGGTGGTCGGGACTGCCGGCGCTCCCAGTGCTGGATGTGCTGCTCCCATCCCCGACGTCCCGAACTGGCACAGGGCAGTTCAGGTTGCTCAGGCTGGACTGGCTGTCGATGGAGCTCCGGGAGCCGGCTCCGCTCCTGTCCTCATCCAGCATGAGGACCATTTCCTTCAGCTCCATGTTCTCCGTCCGCAGCGCCTCCTGACTGCTCTCCAGCTCGGTCAGCCTCTGCTGGTACAGAGCGACATCTTTCACCAGGACGCTGGCCGTGTGGCGGCCGAACCGCTGCCACTCCCGGGACACCTTCCTCCCCTTCTGCCGGTCATCGTCCAGGAAGCAGCACAGCTCCCGGAGCTCTTGGTTATCGTCCTGCAGTCTCTGGTTGACATCCTTCAGGCTCCGGATCTCGCGGAGGTGGACCTGCAGGCTCCGGTTCACGTCCTTCATCATGTTCCCGTGCTCCAGCATCAGGTCCATGTTGCGGCTCTCCAGCCGCCTCAGCCTCTGAATCAGATCCTCCTTCCCCAGCATCAGCAGGTCCTCGTCGGACAGCTGGCTCGCATCCGCCCTGTCCATGTCCTCTTAATTGTTGTCCTAATAAACAGAGATTCTTCTAACCGGTCTAGGACGGCAAAGTTGTTATGAAAACCAGATCCATGACCGATTAGGCTACACACCGGGATACATAGAGGCAGATCCGCTGGCCCAAATCAGGCTGCGCTGCCTTTAATTCACCCGCAGCGAATTATAGCACGCAAATATCCGTTTGTGCCACTTTCTGTGACATTAGCGTTGGAAGTTGATGCCGGAGACGCGATGAGACGCTGTCTGGAGACTGGAGCCGGTCGGCATGGGAGGAGACATCTACAGTGAGAACCACAGTGTCCTCTACAGGCATCAGATAGACCTGCAGTGACTCCTCAAACACTGGCTGAGTTCCAAATCACATTGTTTTCTTTTGACCTTTAGTAGGCCTATGTAGTTACTGCAGCTGCCCTTACAAAGTAGGTATATGTAGGCTACTGCATGCAGTATGCATAGGCTACAATTGGGACCAAGGGCGTAACTGTGGGTTCAACATTGGGGGGTGGTTGAGATCTCCAACTATCTAGGGAGGTCCTAGGACATGTATGCATGTATTTAAAAAAAAAGCGACAAAAAAATCAGAAAAATTGTCAAAAGGAGACAAATGTCGGGAAAAGGGATTAAAAACTTTGGAGAAAACAAGCGCCAAAGACTGAGAATGAAATAACGCTGACAAAAATGTCCCAACAAAATTTGAAAAAGTCATTACTAATCGAAAAAAAACTGTCAAAAAAAACTTGAATAAAGGCGACAAAAATGTTGAAAAAAGCGGCAAAAACATTGAAAAGGAACTTAAAATTAAAAAAAAAAGTCCAGTTTTGTTCCCCCTGTAAATTACGCCTATGCTTGGGATATACTTCTGTATAACTTGACCTGTGCCCCTCTTGCTTATGTATGCTGCACAAAGGATTGTGGGCCAGAATAGCCAGAAAAGCATCGTGGCTTGCATGCTGCAAAATCTGACAGGATGCAGTTGGACATCCTGGTATTTTGGCATAGTCTAATGCATTGAACATAAGGCTACTATGTATTGGGACACACAAAATCTATTTCTGGAATACTAAATATGGTTACTGGGTGTTGAAAATTGGAGAATGTTTTGAACAGAGACCACCAGGCAACATGGAAAGGCTGGAATCTGTCTACTAATTTACTGGTCTGTTACTCTATACCAAATTAAAATGATCTATAGTGTGGGAGGCGATAACATAATTGGTTTCAGTATTGACGTTTGTTTCCAGATCTCTTTTGTAATACAATCTACCCGGCCAGGGTATTGATCCACTACAAATAATAGCCTACAGCTTATTTAGATTTTTAAATCCACTGACAGGAAGCTATTTTAAAAGCAAAGCTTAGATGACACAAACACACAGCAAAGAGAATTCTAGTTTGGTTCAAGTAGTTCAAACTACTTTGTAAAAATAAAAAAAATAAAAAGACCAATATGACAATGTAGCCTACATGTAATGTGAAATTATGACTAAATATAAAAGTCATACCAGCAAAAACATCCCACTCAGTTGAGCTTATTGAAAAAAAGCTCCCAGTTGTTCACATACATAAAACCAAATATACCAAATACTTCAATGTAAAGTGCAGGAATGTCAGCTCAGAAATGTTAGAGTCCAGGTGGGGGTTACTGCACCCAGCATGATTCTCAGTAACCAGGTAACTTATAAAATAGCATGAAGCAACTTCTTAACACTTGTTTATACATAGCAAAAATCAATTCTTTTGACTAATGTACACCTAATTTTTACGGCCCTAGCCCTATTTTGTATTGTATCTTGCATTTGTAAAATATTTGTTTAGTTTTACAAATTCAGATTCAAAACATTAAAAGCTGTAGATTTTTTTTTCATTTCACAGATGACCTGACATTCCAGCTTCCTGGAATACCCTTAAGACCTAAACCGAATGTTGCCTGAGCATGCCTTCACCGAGGTCAGGATGCTCAATGGGGGCTCAATTATACAGTAGAAAAGCAATGGCTTTATGACCCAAAATAGTTTTAGTAGTTTCAGTAGTTTACTACACAAAAAATAGCAAAACAAGTAGTTTAACTACTTGAATAACTATTTAGATATGAATGCCAGCATCCACAGCAAAATGTAGCTAAACTTACATTACACTGCCCTGGCTGTGTTGGGTCCAGTTGTAATTGTTTAATAAAATAAGAACATTTGCTTAAATATGTTACGTTTGGGAAACAAAATGTAGGTTTTATATGGAAACTCTCCAAAAAAATATATTCAAAGTCTTCATTTTATATTTTTTCACACGCATATCTGTATCCTTAAGCTTCAATGCTCAGATTTTCATCATTTTCTTGAAAAACATCAAAAGCAGCATACCTACTACTGATTTATGGTACACCAAACCTAAAAGGCTTATTAAAACTAGCCGTGAATTATATAAAAATACAAATTATATTAGATAGCCTGCAAATGAATGCTGCATGCACAATGTCAGGATACCACAGAAGAAGCTTTGTGTCATTCCAAATGTTTCTCAATTATGTTTCAAAATGTAAAAAAAAGTATCATACATGGTTACACGCTGATCACTTTCAAAAGAACTATTTTTGGACATTTAGGGCTCTTTAATTAAGTTATTCTGTTTCTCTGTTGGATATCGAGCACTCTTGTGATTCTTCCATCCATCAACTTTACCATTTTAACCCTCTGAGGTCTAAGGGCATTTTCAAACATTTTCTTAAATTTACTATTTTAGGGTATTTGCATAAAACTGATCCCCGGTGTGTTACATATCAAAATGTTCCGAACAAACTCAGCTTTCTGTATAGTGACTCCCACATTTTTTCTAGAGCGAGGTGTAAAGAGATCATTTGTTGCTAAAGCTGAAAAGTTGAAGTTGTCTTTTTCAAATCTCTTTTGAAAAACCAACCTTAACTTATGATGTGTTGTACCAATTGTTTTGGTGCTTAAAATGAGTTTTCCAAAGTCTTAGGTTATATATGATTAAAGGTCCTATGACATGCTGCTTTTTGGATGCTTAGTGGTCCCCTAATACTGTATCTGAAGTCTCTTTTATATAGACCTTAGTGGTCCCCTAATACTGTATCTGAAGTCTCTTTTATATAGACCTTAGTGGTCCCCTAATACTGTATCTGAAGTCTCTTTTATATAGACCTTAGTGGTCCCCTAATACTGTATCTGAAGTCTCTTTTATATAGACTTTAGTGGTCCCCTAATACTCTATCTGAAGTCTCTTTTATATAGACCTTAGTGGTCCCCTAATACTGTATCTGAAGTCTCTTTTATATAGACCTTAGTGGTCCCCTAATACTCTATCTGAAGTCTCTTTTATATAGACCTTAGTGGTCCCCTAATACTGTATCTGAAGTCTCTTTTATATAGACCTTAGTGGTCTCCTAATACTGTATCTGAAGTCTCTTTCCTGAAATTCAGCCTTGGTACAGAATTACAGCCACTAGAGCCAGTCCCACAATGAGCTTTACTTAGTATGTGCCATTTCTGTGTCTGTAGCTTTAAATGCTATTGAGTCTTTTTCAAATCTCTTTTGAAAAACCAACCTTAACTTATGATGTGTTGTACCAATTGTTTTGGTGCTTAAAATGAGTTTTCCAAAGTCTTAGGTTATATATGATTAAAGGTCCTATGACATGCTGCTTTTTGGATGCTTAGTGGTCCCCTAATACTGTATCTGAAGTCTCTTTTATATAGACCTTAGTGGTCCCCTAATACTGTATCTGAAGTCTCTTTTATATAGACCTTAGTGGTCCCCTAATACTGTATCTGAAGTCTCTTTTATATAGACTTTAGTGGTCCCCTAATACTCTATCTGAAGTCTCTTTTATATAGACCTTAGTGGTCCCCTAATACTGTATCTGAAGTCTCTTTTATATAGACCTTAGTGGTCCCCTAATACTCTATCTGAAGTCTCTTTTATATAGACCTTAGTGGTCCCCTAATACTGTATCTGAAGTCTCTTTTATATAGACCTTAGTGGTCTCCTAATACTGTATCTGAAGTCTCTTTCCTGAAATTCAGCCTTGGTACAGAATTACAGCCACTAGAGCCAGTCCCACAATGAGCTTTACTTAGTATGTGCCATTTCTGTGTCTGTAGCTTTAAATGCTATTGAGGAGGAGAGAGGGGGGGGGGCAAGGTGGAGGGTGGGGGTGTGGCCTTGACAAACTGCCATGCTTCTCTTGTTTGCAAGCCATGATGTCTCTCTCTCTCTCATGGGTGGGCCAAATTCTCTGGGCGGGCAAAGCAGAGAAAGGGGAGGTAACCTTGCTCCTTATGAGCTCATAAGGAGGAGATTCCAGATCGGCCCATCTGAGCAGAGCAGGATACCCAGGGCTCGGTTTACCTCTATCGCCATTTCTAGCCACTGGGGGACCATAGGCAGGCTGGGGGAATTAATGTTAAAAAACCTCCTAAAGTGAAATTGTCATGCCATGGGACCTTTTAAAATAGTAAATAAATGTCTAAAATGAAATTCTGTAATTACTACTTTTTGAGTAGGAGTTGTCAAACATCGTTTGGACAGGCAAGTGCGTCTTTCGTCCTCAGAGGGTTAAAAACAACAATAACTGATTAATTTAAAACAATATAATTGATGGCCTGATTGAAACTTTTGACATTTCTTCATCAGGAAATATCAAGCAAGCAACATATAAATGGAACACTCATATATAGCTACGGATGCTAAGGTTTTGCGGAAGATCACTAGTCTCAATGCTAGCTGTGGACTATTATTATTATATGTGCATTCTTGCTCACAATGTGAATGTAGTTATGTTTTTTTACATGATTGAATCTGTTTTCAAGCTCACAAAGACATTCATTGGAACACAAAACAAATTCAGAAGTATGAATGTAGAAAGTGAACATTCTGCGTTAACTATCAGTCAGACTGAAGATATTTCTTTCAATTGAATGTACACTGTATTCATGTTAAACATGTTAAACATCTGAAAACATGTACCAAAACAAGGGCCCTTCATAAATGAGAGGTTGAATGTACTTTGCAAGGTTCTACATGCTGAATGACTGTCCCGCTTCATTAAATCCACTGATATTTTAAACAGCCTACAGTCATCTCCTCCCCCCCCATTCCATGACCTGGATTTAAACAATACCTGCAGTGTGCAAGACTGTGGGAAAAATCCACTTTTTGCAGCCTTTCATTAAGTATTATTACCATCACTATTATTGTCACTATGGCAACTGTTTTTATCCAGGAAATCAAATGATTAAGCCTGAGTAAGGTCGCACCATTGGCAATTTTAGACCCTTTATTTATATATATATATATATATATATATATATATATATATATATATATATATATATATATATATATATATATTTATTATTATATTATTACAGGTTCAAAGGGCTTGAAACAGGTTTAATATCCTGTGTGTCTGTCACCAATGCTATGATCCTGTAACCCAGTCAAGGAAAGGGTTAACAGAAATGTAGTGTTGGCCAATCAGAGGAGGTTGTGCCAGACTCCTGCCTTTGGCTGAGTCTCTATCTGATCTGTCAGAGGGAGAGCAGGAGTAGGTTGTGAAGTTTAACGTTGGTAGTCCCCAGAGAAGAAGTTGGTCATTTCATGGCGCAGATTAGAACCCAAATTGAAACAAACTAAAATTGCTGAATGTTAGAACATTTTGTCAAATTAGTCTTATTACTGTGACTTATAAAGTGTCAGATTTAGTTCCATCATAGTGTCAAAAAATGTTAGCTGACATTGTTGTTCAGTAGCTAGCTCAGAGATTATCGGCTAATGAAATTACTAATTTAGCAGGTGATTTTTTTGCATGGCACCGTTTCCGTGTCACATTCTCATTAGGGGCTGAGCCCCCCTAAAGGTCTGATCCTAGAATCGCACCTGGGTCACATTCTGGTTTTGGTGGTGATAGTGTAGAACTATAATGGTAATATCCAGAGTGATAGAGGAGTCAAATACTTAAGCCTTGGTAAGGTCGCCCTCTACTGGGCAGGAGGAGTTGACATGCATGATTATTCAATAATTGCAAAAGAGAACAGTTTAAGACAAAACAAATACTACAATAAATACTACAAGAACCCACAGTCCCATAATGCACTGCGTGCTCTAATTGAAATTCAGAAGACTGGACGTTATAGAGAATCTTTGACAGGACAATGAAAACAATACATGTCATATGATAGGCCTACTGGGATTATAAAAGTTGTTTTTGTTTGTTTTTATGAGAGTTTGTTGGTAGTGGTGATTATAGTGTAGACCTAGGTTAATATCAGCGTTCAAAATTAGCACCATTAACCAGCCAAATGCTGGTAAAATATGCAATTGGCTGGTAGATTTGCTTAACTCACCAGCCAAAAACAACAATGGTAATATCTTGAGTAGCTTGTCAAATTTTAACATTCACTAGCCATTTGGCTGGTGGACGAAACAGTTAATTTTGAACTCTGGTTATGCTCATTATCAAGGCTATGATGAGTATTTTACACAGACAGCAGACTGACTCTGAAAAAAAGGTGCTAACTGGAACCAAAAGTGGTTCTTTGGAGTGATGCCATAGGGGAACCATTTTTAGTTCCACAAAGAACCTTTTAACAACCATTTATGTAAAGGGTTCTCTAAAGAACCCACAAAGGTGCCTCAAAGAACCATCACAAAATGGTTCTTTGCGTTACTGTGCCTCAAAGAACCATATTAATTGTTGGTTCTTTAAGGAACCATTTTCAAGAAAGTTCTTTGTGGAGCCAACTGGTTCAATAAAGAACCTCTTTTAAATGGTTCTTCAGAATAAATGGTTCTTTGTTCATTTTAATTCACGTTATTATGGGTAGATTTAAAAACAAGTACAGTACATGCGTATATTTGGCCATTTGACAATTATTAGCCTACTAAGAGTTATAATCATTATCAAGGTTATTATGGGTATTTTACACAGACAGCAGACTGACTCTCCCTGTGTTCTATAGCTGGCCATCAGGCTCTGCCGTTGGCTTCCTCCCATTCTGTGTGCAGGACAGCAGATGTGATGTCCCGGGACAGCAGCCTGACGACAGACAGCCCCGGTTGACACAGCGGTCGGGTTCACCACGTCAGAGGGGAACACAACGCGAATGATCGGAGTCAGAGTCAAAGTGCACACAGGAAGTCGCTTCTGGTACAACTTTCTCTTCGATGATCTCCAACGCACGCCATAATGCAGCGGTGTTATGGCAAAGTCCCGGCTCGGCTCTGGGTCTCGCCGATTGGCATTTTGTATGTTTTGGCGTTGTGTGTCGCACCTGTAGCGCTACACCCGCAGTGTTTGGACTTCAAGCCGCCCTTCCGACCGCAGAGGGAGATAGAGTTCTGCGTAATGTACAAGGAGTTTGGCTGCTGTGATTATCAGAAAGACCAGGACCTGATGACAAAGTACTACCAGATTATGGATAACTTTGATTATTATGGATATGCCAACTGTGCTGGCTTCGTCCTGGAGCTGCTCTGCCAGGTAGGCATGCATGGACAAAGGTCGCTTGGCATCGTCCGTCTCAATCATGCGCCAGTAGGGTTAGTCTGACCTAACAGGAAAAACACTGACTCTTAAATAAGCAGAAGAATGCGATCTGTCATGCGTAAAAACACATAACCCTAAGCCTAGTTTAACAGGATGATTTGATCTTAAAGTAAATAAATACAATATTAAGGCTTCCTCTTTTTATGAAGTTCACTGACGAGCTGACTGAAGGTAAATGTCAGCACTGTCATATAGATGAGACATGTAAAGAGAGAGAAGGGTTAAAAGCTTTGAGGCTTCTGCGATGGTGATTGGGCAACTGGGGCTACAGTTTATTTTCAGTCAAATGTACCCAATAATAGCCTATTACATATTCACTGTGTATGATCTGATCTCATAACGCACTCTCAGAAAATAAAGTACATCATTGTACCTCTAGGGGTACATTGGCTTGTAAAGGGTACAGCGGCTGTACCCTTGGCAGAGGGTACTTATTTGTACCATTTTGGTAGTCTTGTACATGTAGTGACAATGTTGTATCATTATTTAACAGTACAAAAATGAAAAACTTTAAAAAGGTATATAATTGGCTTTGAAAGGGTACAATATCAATATAATCGTTATAGCCTACCTATAACGATTTTATACACACAACAGATGCTGAATTAATTATTAATCAGAATGTATTAAATCCTTTTTATTTTCACATTTTACACTAACTGTGACATATAAACTATTTTCTACAGAGTAAGTGTCAATTGCCTGGAAAATTATCGTTTTTCTCGATTACATGTTATCATTAGGCACCAAAATGGTGATCAAAATTCGATAAATTGCAAAGACCTATCAGGTGGACAGAAACATGACTTCAAATTAATTTTACTCTGTATTTGCTGGATGTGTGAATGGGCAAAGTTCACAATATCAACTGACAAGGTTATAATATGTTAGTGTTTCTATATTGTGTGTGCTGTGTTAATTACACTACCATAAAGTGGCCCAAAATCCAGTTAATGCCGGTTTAAGAACATCTCTACATACTACACGTACTTATCATTGTGCGTTCAGGTGCAACTCATGGTGTAGGGCTGCTCGATTATGGAGAAAATCATAATCACAATTAGTTTGGTCAATATTGAAATCATGATTATTTAACACGATTACTCATTGACTTTTGGAAAGATGTCACATTTATTTAACTTAATAAACAATTCTTGCTTCTTGCTCACCAAACGCTGCTCTATCCCTCCACCATCTTCACTGGCGCAGAGTTTTAAATGCCACAAAATACCACAAACAGGACCTCACTGACTATTGGCTGAGTGAGTTTAGCCTTCAAGAGGGGCTAACGTGTTTGTGTCATTCAGAACACAAGACCAAATAAGAGTTTACTTGCAAAACACAATGTGCAAAATAATCCTTTTTCTCAATAAATTGTTTTTGTGATTGTTAGGAGCCGAAATCATGATCAAAATTTTGATGAATTGCATTCATTAATTGCATTAATTTCAAGTTCCTCTGTTTTTGCTGGATGTGTAAATGGGCCATTGTGTGCTACCAAGTTCACAATATTAACTTAGAAGGTGAAAATGTTTGTGTCGCCATAATGTATGTGTTTTTTACGCTACCATAAAGTGGTCCCAAAACCAGTTAATGCAGGTTTAAGGAAATGTCTACATACTACACATCATACTCATCACGTCTTCCTCTTTATTGTCTCTCCTCTTGTTCTCACCTCTCTTATTCATCTGCCCAGGAATGCTCTCCATATGCAGCTCACCTCTTTGATGCCGAGGACCCTAGCACCCCAGTCAGGACCATCCCCGGCCTCTGTCCTGACTACTGCTCCCAGTTTTGGAAAAAGTGCAGCTCCACCATCCCTTTCCTGTCCGACAACCCACACATAGTCAAAGTCAAAGAAGACCAGACACGTCTCTGCCGCTACCTGGAACTAGACGACGTTGACTACTGCTACCCACACCTTCTTAGCAACCAGAAGCTCACAAGCAATCTGGGCAAGGTTCAGTCGGACTCGGACGGCTGTCTGCAGCTGTGCCTGGAAGAAGTTGCGAATGGGCTGCGGAACCCGCTAGCCATGGTGCACGCCAATGATGGGACACATCGGTTCTTTGTGGCAGAACAGGTGGGCTTGGTTTGGACGTATCTTCCTGACCGGTCCAAACTGGAGAGACCCTTTCTGAACATTACCAAGGCGGTGTTAACGTCATCATGGGAAGGTGATGAGAGAGGCTTTTTGGGACTCACCTTTCACCCTAAGTACAAGTACAATGGGAAACTGTATGTATATTACTCAGTGGAGGTGGGTTTTGATGAGAGGATCAGGATCAGTGAGTTCCATGTGTCAGCCAATGACATGAATGTGGTGGATCATGCCTCTGAGCGGTAGGTATGGACTGATCCAGGTTACAAAACAGAAACAAACCTATACCTGTTCTTTTTCTTGTCTTATTTGTCATGTCCACTTTCCTTCCAGGGTTATTCTGGAGATCGATGAACCAGCATCCAACCACAATGGAGGGCAACTTCTTTTTGCAGATGATGGCTACTTGTATGTTTTCACAGGGGATGGTGGAATGGCAGGAGACCCATTCGGGAAATATGGGAATGCCCAGAACAAGTAAGACGTCCACAAAGGTTCCTAAAACTAGACACCCTCAAATGATCTGAAGTAAGAAAGGATGTACCCAATTTTAGAAAATGTAGCAAAGAATCATATATAGAGCTACTGGTAGATCCATATTTTAGTCATAATATAAAAAGTGAGTTTGGATTTATGAAGAGTAATTGCATGTTTCTGTGCATTTGAGATAAAACATGACTTTGTCCTACTTTAGGTCAGCTCTGTTGGGTAAAGTTCTCCGCATTGATGTGAATGACAATGAGAGAGGCCCATTGTACAGAATTCCTCCAGATAACCCCTTCAAACACGAACGGGGGGCACGACCGGAGGTATATGCTTACGGTGTCCGCAATATGTGGAGGTGTTCTGTGGACCGGGGCGACCCTTGGACCAAAGAGGGTAAAGGACGTATCTTCTGCGGGGATGTGGGCCAGAACAAGTTTGAAGAGATCGACATCATTGAGAAAGGTCGAAACTACGGCTGGAGAGCCAAAGAGGGCTTCTCCTGCTACGATAAGAAGCTGTGTGCCAACAGCTCGCTAGGTAGGCATGCTCTGGTCAGTCAAATGGTAAAATGGAAACATTCATTGTTACCCTCCTTCAACTGCAGACAACGGTAGTCTCCAATGATATTGTACACACACAGGAGACAGTTAAATTAATCATTGAGCTTAACCTACGACATGACTTACTTCCCTAACTATAAATATTTTAATGCATCACCAGTCACTTCTAATGCGCCTTGTTAGTTAGAACTGCATTGTTCTCTCTAGTGTATATCATTGCCACTGATTGCTATGCTTGTTTCAAAAGATATTTGCTAAAAATACTTACAATCTGTTTTTACTTTTCAATTTGACTATGCACCGACAGCATTCTGATTTTATTTGGGTATATAATTATTAGGCATAATCACATGGACTTAATTAAAAAAAATATATATTTATATTCAACTTTTAAATCTATTTTCACTCATAAAAGCATGTTTTATTAGGTAAATAAGTGGCTTCATTGTAAAGAAATGGCTAACAGTAATTAGGACTTTTTTATTAATTTATTTTTTACAGATGATGTCCTCCCTATTTATGCGTACCCTCACAAGATGGGCAAGTCAGTGACTGGTGGCTATGTTTACCGAGGCTGTGAATACCCCAATATGAATGGCATGTACATATTTGGAGACTTCATGAGTGGGTAAGGGTTAATATGGTAAATAGCATATTTTCTTTGCAAAATAACATCATAACATAGAATGCATGACATAAGATGAAGCATAAAACTGACTGAATTATAATAATACAAATATAAAAATCAGTACCCATAAATCCATCAAAAGGTCGCCATTCTCTTCTACTCTGTTCTTTCTATTTGTCTCAGTGATAGAGATTGGATTTTTTAAGACAAAAACTCAAAGTATTTCGCCTCGCGTGCAATCTCTACCAATCTGCACCTACTGTAGGTCTCTGAGGCTTTTAATAAACACAACAGAACCTACTTTCCCGATGGTGTAGGTATTTGTTGTTCTTCCTGAGGTTTCTTTCATGTTTCCCCCATTAAAGATTTTTGGGGGAGTTTTTCCTTATCTGAATCGAGAGTCAAAGTACAGAGGGTGTTGTATGTTGTACAGATTTTAAACCCCCCTGAAGCAAATATGTGATTTGTGATATTGGGCTATATAAATAAAATGTACTTAACTTGACATGACACTGCTATATAACCAGTTTATGCATGTTCTCTAAGGCTGTTTAAAAGAACTTTGGGAAATTTAGGAAAAAAGCGGAATTAAAAGTAATTAAATCTATCATAAAGTGACAGTGGACTGCACATTAGAGATTGTAGATTTGATCTTTTCCAGGCGTTTGATGAGTCTGCGGGAGGACAGAAACACAGGGAACTGGAACTACAATGAAATCTGTATGGGGATGGGCCTGACCTGTGCCTTCCCTGGACTCATCAACAACTACCACCAGTACATCATCTCCTTTGCAGAGGATGAAGCTGGTAATACATGAACACATGCACACTCTCAAACTCAGAATATATCTCGAGTTTGCCCTAGCAGTAATTTGGAAATATGTTTCCCTGTGTAATTTCCTCTTGATTCCACCAGGCGAGCTGTACTTCATGTCGACTGGAATACCGAGCGCTACGTCACCTTCAGGAGTCATTTATAAAGTGGTGGACCCATCAAGGTGAGTATTAGGGACACCGTGTATTGCTCTCACCGGTGTGTTGCAGCTAGATATTCCTGAGCTCTGTTAAAAGGTGCAGGTGACCGACTGGGATGAAGACATTTCTGTCCCCATTATTTTCCAACAACCTTATCCAGGACTTCATTTCAGTTTCAACAGAACATGTGTAAAGGTATACATAGGTATATTCATGCACACATACACATGTCCACAAACAATAGAATCACCCAGTCCGCTGCTCATACAGACCAGGCACAAGATGGTTCTGTCCATTACTGCCACTGCTAGGGGTGATATGGAATAGTCCAAGTTGCTGCAGAAACAGGGTTTCATACAGTAACATAATCATTACTTTGCTTCTTTCTTACTTCATTATTACGCGAAGAAAACGTGTGCATTTTGCCATGTACAGTTACTGCTCCCTGTGTGGAGAGTATGTACAGTTCTGTTTCTGTTTCTTGGAAAGGGATATGTAAGACACACATCTGTTCATAATTACAAACACAGGCATGTCGTTCTTCTCTGTGAGCCTGAGGGATGTGCAGTATCATGATCATACTTGGCCTGGGTGTAAGCTTAGATCTGTGTTTTCTCAGTGCTCGTGGGATAACTTTTGCTGAATGTGGAGGTTATACTGCCTGTCTCTGTTTGGGTAAAGAAGGGAAATGAAGCAGTGTTGGCAGTAGTGTGAAAGGCCTGCCATTCTAAATCTCCCTTCTCTGACATTGCCTCAGACAGCTCTTGGCTCTCTCTGCATTTCTCTCAACAGTGGATGGTTGTGTCACCTAATTTGTTTCCCAGCCATTCAGTTTATTTAACTGTTCCTCGCCACTGTTGTGACTTGAGCTGGAAGTTAAATATAAAATGAAAGACTGGAAGTGACAAAAATTGTATGTGTCCACCTGCTTGGGTTCTGTCTTCCCTTTTGTGCAACTATATTTTATTTGTTATTCCTTGTTTTTTCAGACGTGCTCCACCGAGACAATGTCACTATGACCCTCTTCCTGTCAGAGTGAAAAGTAACCTCATCAAGTTTGTTCCCCAGGAAAGTGAGTCCACTTCCAAACACATTGACCATACTGACTAGGATTGGGCATCGAGAACCGGTTCCAACTTGGAATTGTTTCAAAAATTACCAATTCCAATTTTTATTGTAGGGTTGGGCGTATTTTAATATGTTAATATGGTATGCTAATATGATATATTTTGGTAGCCATGGTGATCTATTAGTCATATAGTCATAGGAAACTTTAAACAGCCTCAAACATCACCCTGATGCTGTCAAGGCAGCCGAAAAAATAAACACATTAGTCTTTAACATTTATTCTTCAAGGTAACACAAAACAAAAACTAATAAAGTATGAAAAATATTTAATCAATGAACTTAGAAGCTATAAATAAACTATGTGTGGATAGTCTAAGTATATAATCAGACTAGGGAAGGTTGTTTTTTTTTTAACTAATGTATTAATTGCATTTCACAGGTCTGACAAAAAACGATACCTTGAGTAAATTCAATTTAACATGGGCTACACAAACACTTTTTATCATAAAACTTGACTCTGCTGGAGACGAGATTCTATCCAGCGCTCTAATAGGAATGTCGTCCTTCCCCTGAAATGCACAAAATAAAACAAAATAGATTTCGAAATCCAATCATCGGTTCCAGATTTAACACGCGCAAGTTTTGGTCTCCGTAGCGGCCGCCAGGCTTCCAGGCGCTTGTTGTGTTGCAGCCATGGAGCACAGTAAGCAGTCGCTCTAAAGTGTGGTTTGATTTTACATTGAAAAAGTCCAGTAACTGTAAATCACCATTGAATCAAGATAAAAATGTCCTTATCTTTTAAATAAGCATGTGACCCGTTTCAACGCCACCCCTCAAAGAATCGGAATCGAGAATTGATAAGAACCGGAATCGAAAGGAAGAATCAGAATTGGAATCACAATTGTTAAAATCAAAACAAAGCTCAACCCTACTACTGACTGAATCTGTGCCTTAATCTGTTTTTGTGTTTCTTCGTCATTCTCCATTAGCATTAATCGGTGTTGAGCCAGCAAACAAAATCCAGCCTGAGCCACAACCCACAGAGTCCTACGACTGGCTCCAGGAACTCATTGACCGTCTAGGAGGACCAGACCCGACCACTGTTTTGCCAACCACAACCACCACCAAATCACCCAGACATTCAAGGCGGAAAGGCAGACGCAGGAAGGGCAAATCCAGAACGGAGAATACGCCCAAGCTCCAGAACGGAGTGGTGAGGCTGGTTGGGGATGAACAAGGCCGCAGCGACCGCGGACGGGTGGAGATTTACGTTAACGGGGAGTGGGGCACCGTGTGTGACGACCTTTGGACCACCAAGAATGCTGCAGTGGTTTGCCAGCAGCTGGGCTTCAGCTATGCTATTAAGGCAGCCAGGAACTCAGAGTTCGGGGAGGGGAAGGATCTGCAGATTCTTCTGGATGATGTTCAGTGTGAAGGGACCGAGTCCAGCCTGCTGGACTGCACACACGCCGGCGTGGGGACACATAACTGTGCCCATTATGAAGACGCCGGGGTGATCTGTGGCAACTCGGACTCCGTTGTAGAAGTCTAAATGTTTGACTATTATGAAATCAAAGCTAATTATCATTAACTAGACCTGTCCCACCCTAAATTTAACAGCCAATCTACTCATGAAGGAGCACACCAAACATAGAGCACATGACTTTATGTCTTGATCTTTCCAGCAGATACAATGGATGGCAGAAATATGCTCTAAAATTGTTGTATTTTGTTGTCAGTCCATCACAATAAAAAAGGTAATCTTATAGGACAGTGGTTCCCAAAGTGGGGTCCGGGGATCTCCAGGGGTCCTTGAGGGAGTTCCAGGGGGTCCCGAGCAAAAGGGGGAATAATTTATTTTCACTATAATTGCATCCATAAGCGTGCATTCACACTAACTGCATCGTTCCTCAGATGGTGCAGTGAAACGCAGATCTGTCCATTAATTTTGAATGGCGGTAGTGCGTTTATGCTGCAGCGGTGGGTTCTGCGGGGGGGTAGCAAAAAAAAAAAAAAAACACACCGGCCTGCAGTGAAAAGTTGAATCAGATTCACCTCTTGGAGAAACGCAACCTAATATCACGCTGTAGTGGCCAGTCATGTAACGGAAACGGCGATCAGACTTGTCAATCGGTTTGATGCGGTGTGAGAATCCGGTAAAGAAAACAGGAAACATCACTGCCTCTATAGCTGCCACTAGAAAGTTTTAAAACACAATGGCTGCGTCTGAAATTCCATACTAGCATGCTATTTAGTAGGCTAAAACAGTATGTGAGATTTTTTAGTACGTCCGAAACCTTAGTATGAAACCAATAGTACGTGAATTGCATAATACCTCCGGTAAAATATTACAGTATGCAAAACTGGACACTATGCCGGCCTAAATATCCCACAATGCAATGCGGTAGTAATGACAATGTTCATAACAGGCAAACGGACAGAAACCAAGAAGCTCTGTCACGTCAATATCGCTCTAATTTACATTTCTACGTATTTAAACGATGTTGGTGTTGGTGTAGTTATTCCCCTCTTTCAGTAATGTAAGCATTAACTGGCGATGCCGCTAGAGCGGAGGTCGTCAGGGGTTACCATGGTTACACGTCTTCAATAGCAAGGAGGCTCTCAGGAAGTGACGTTGAACATTACAGCTTAGTGCGTCTGAAAAGATACACACTACTGTTTATTTACACAAAATTATGTTGAACCACAGTACTACACATATTGAGTATGTAGTGCAGAGGATGAGGTTTCGGACACAACCAAGCACTGAACTGGAGTTTGTGTGCCAGCCAACTGTTTCCTGCAACAACAAAGCACAGTCGCTCCGTCTCTTTTCTTTCACTCTTTCTCCGTGAAATGAAGCTGCCTTTAAGTGCGCTCGGGAACGTCAAGATCTATAAAAGATCTGACGGAAAACAGTAATTGGGAAATATAAAGCCTACTTGGTGGATAAATAACAACAGGACGTCACACAAATGGACCATTTAAGTGACACCCCCACCGCCACACAACCCCGTGGCGAATCATCGGATCGCTTTTTCTGGTCTGAACGTGCCCCAAGTAACACAATGACAGAATGTATGAGTATTTTGGGCATGGGTTTCATACACTTTCTATAAAAAAAAAAGCTCTAAAGCAAAAAATCCTTCCATGTTTTACTTGCCAGTAGTTAGTTGCACTTAGCTTTTTCTCACAGGTAAATGTCTATGTAAGAGTTTATTTCACAGACTTTGAATGTTTAATTTGAATTTATGTTTTTGCACTATTGCATTAAGTCTTTGCCTACTCAGTGATTTCTTTTAGTAACAAATTTGACATCTAGTGTCCGAATGTAATGTCTCATAGTAAATGTTCGATGCCCACTGAGTGAATGAATGGGTGTATTATGATCCTGTAATTATAATAACAAAATGTTGTGAAGATTTTAATAAAAGATTTCTAGTCTGTACTGGCTTTCACCCACACTTGGACCAAACAGTCGACATTTGAGAGTACTGTCTCATGCTGAGTCTATCTTATTTATTTTATGTTGATATGGTGTGCTAATATGGTATATTTTGGTAACCATAGTGATCTATTAATCATAATGGAATGTTAGTCATGGTAGGCATCGAGAACCGGTTCCAACTTGGAATTGTTTCAAAAATGACCAATTCCAATTTTTATTGTAGGGTTGGGTATATATTATGTTAATATGGTATGCTAATATGATATATTTTGGTAACAATGGTGATCTATTAGTCATATAGTCATAGGGAACTTTAAACAGCCTCAAACATCACCCTGATGCTGTCAAGGCAGCCGGAAAAATAAACACATTAGTCTTTAACATTTCTTATATTCAGTGTGCTTTCAACCCTTTGTTGAACAGAGAGCGCCATCTTGTGGGCTCAGAAAATAAAGAAAATGGTTTACGAAGCTTCGTAAAGCTTCATTAGGGCATCACTACTAAACACACACAGCACCATTCAGAATGGAATGGAATACATCAGAATGGATAGTTTAATGATAAAAAATGTACAGCATTGTTTTCCCTTTAAATCAAATATTGCATTATAATCCATGTCTAGATAAACAATCTAAACAACCTTAAAAGAAGACCATACATCTTCCATGATTGCAGGATGTGGAGTAAATACCAAGACGAACAAAGTCTAAATGACAGCCCTTTTATTCCAACCAGTCAGTGCTTGTTGTCTGAGGAATCGGCCCTCTGTGTTGGGACGGCCATTGATATGCTGAGTGGCAGATTGACCAGCCTACAGCCTACCAATATCTGGCCCAGTTCTCTACAACCAGCCTGACATTGGCCCTGAATCTCCCCCCAACCTCCTCAGTGTGTCACAGTGGTTAAGTTTAGTTTATATGATATTACAAAGATGGAGAGCATTACATTATGTGTACAAAACAACAGAATAAAGTTGAATGCTTTTTGCAATTGTAGTCCTTGATGTAAAGATAAGAAAAATGAGTCCAAATGACTGGGGGGAAAATCAAGTTCCCAACAAAACCAGCACAATTAATACCCATGTCATCAGCAATGAAACCAGTCCTTTTTATACATTCCCCCTTCTACTTTAAACTAAGATAGGAAGCTTACGTGTCATCCCAACTTATCAAACAAAGGACTGAATGAATAGTTTATTTCGAACAACATCCAAAATAACTTCAAACACTAGACACAAAAGTACTGTCATGATTGTGGTTTTCTGTTGTGGTTTTTCCTGTTTATTGTTATTTCATTCCCTGTTTGTGTGTTACCCGTGTTCTTTCTGTGTTCTGTTTGGTTTTCCTTGTTCTATCCGTGTGTATGTTTTATGCTTCAGTTTCCTGTTTTACTTTGTAGTGTCTGTTTTTCCTGTGTCTTCTCTTGTGTTACTTCAGAGGGGTCAAACTCAACTTCACTAAAAGGCCACACTGAAAAATGAAAATCACATCAAAGGGCCAGACATGTAGAGTTTATTGACATACTTTTATTTCATCGAAAAAGTTAAATATCTTTGACTGCATTATTGCATGTCTCATATAGTCTTCTCACTTAGACATAAAGCCCTAAAAAAGTCAGCAAAAAAGTTCCTTAGCCATTATAGAATTTAACAAATCAAGCAAAACAAAGATTACAGCCTGAAGATGCAAACTCACCGCTTCTGTGGGAATCTTAAAGTGACAAGTCTTAAAGTCGGAAGATCTGCCAAATTCTGTAGTATCACATAGACTACACCACTGCCCTTGAGTTTGACACATTTTACTTCCTGCCTTGTGTGTTTTCCTGCCTCTGTGATTGTCTGCCCCGCCCTGATGTGTTCCACCTGTTCATCAGCCCTCATGTCACCTGTCCCTCATTTCTACCCTCATTACCTTTTGTATTTAGTCTGCATGCTTCCTTTGTCTGGTGTTGGTTTGTCGTCATTCTTGTGTGGAGAAGTCTCTGCCTGTCCCAGTGCTATTCTGTGTTACGTTTTCCCCCGTGTTTTTGTCTTCTGTGTTTATTCCTGTGCTGTGGACTTTCCCCAG
Source organism: Sander lucioperca (assembly GCF_008315115.2). NCBI lineage: Eukaryota > Metazoa > Chordata > Actinopteri > Perciformes > Percidae > Sander > Sander lucioperca. The sequence goes on from NC_050190.1 coordinate 30,270,305, forward strand.
CTTATGTTGTTTGTAAGTCCTCCTTGTGTTTTTTCATTAAATTCCGTTATACCAACTGCTGCCCTCTGCACGCCTCATTCTGCATTTGGGTCCAAGTCTGAACCAGCCTTGTAGTTCACTATGATAAAAGCAAAAGTAAAAATAAAAAAGCTCTTTATCGAGATGAATTGTAGATGAGAATTTGTTGTGTGTGTGTGTGTGTGTGTGTGTGTGTGTGTGTGTGTGTGTGTGTGTGTGTGTGTGTGTGTACGTGTACGTGTATGTACATATATGTATGTGTATATGTGTGTATATGTATATATTTGTATTCATGTATTTCTCCGAATGATTTGTATATGCGACAGGAAGATGTTCGTTAAATAAGTAAATTTGTGATGTCTTGTAATCCCATGTGGGATGGGCCAAAATGTTTGGCATGACACAGAAATAAAACATAACTAACTAACTAATAAGCTAAATAAATAAATACTCTTAAATAAATACTTAGGGTCCGAAAGGGAGGTAAGAGGAAGTCAAATGCTTTTCGGGTCCTACCCTTTTTTTTTTAAAATGTTCATATCTTTATCTTTAATTACAAAAATAACCCATAATAAAGTGTCCAATCCATCGTGAAAATCCAAAAACATTTGCAGATCAATCAATTCAATCAAGTTACTATTCCATCATTTCCTTAACCCTCATGATGTCCTCGGGTCCAATTTGACCCGTTTTCAAAATCACAAATATGTTTTTTTTTTTCTTTTTTTAAAGAAAAATTCCCAAAAATTAGATGGATTCCATACAATGCTCTTCGCACATACAATTCATGATCATTACTTTTATTGAATTTTGGATGTTTTATTCAAGTCTTAGCATTTCAAAAAAATTGAAATGGTTTCAAAACTGTATTCTGAGTAAACTTTGACTCTTTGAAGTCTTTGATTATCCATCAACATACGTTCCTCTAATTTTAAATATTTCATAATTTCTGCTTTTTTAACTCAAAAATTATGTATATTTCCTACAAATGAGGATTATTGTCCATGAATTCAAAAATAAATGTAAACACTGTAGTAATAACTTGGTTTTAGTGTTGTTTGGTGGTTGGGTAACAAAAGCATCAAAAACGTAAAAAAGAGCAACAAAAACATAGAAAAAACCATCAGAAGTGTCAAAGAAAGGGATATAAATGTCAGAAAAAGCGTCAAAAAGGTGTTTAACTTTGACCCGGGAGGACAATAAGTGCACGGTCGAGGGGAAGACAACACAAGGGTTAATTAAATAATTTATTTATGTACCATCCTTAGTAAGTATATTCATAAAGCACAATTACATTCTAAATAGATCAGAACAAAACTGAAACAAGTCAATACAAAATAATACACTACCCATCAATAATTTGAACATCTCTACTCGTGAGTTCCTCTTTACTGTAGGACATGGACAGTACGAGGGAATTTCTCCAGTGTGGGATCAATAAAGTCTATCTTATCTTATCTTACTGAGTGTGTTGTGTGTACATTCAACATGACTGATTAAATGGAATTAAAGAATGCATCCTGTCTTAGGAAAATGCAATCAAAACCAAATTCAAAGTGGTCATTGTCTTTGGGTGAACACAGGTTAATGATACAGGTCAAAAACCCCAAATACTAAATAAATATGCAGTTAGAACGCAATGGAGCAAACATTGGCGCACACCATAGCTGCATCTCATAGCCCTTAAATTGCCTCCTCTAGCCCTCCACTTGTCTCCCTTCCTTGATGCGAGGATTCACGGGAGGAGAGAGGCAGCGAGCAAATGTGGTTTTAGAGGGATGAGACGTCCTTTCCTCTGAAGCGTCAACATGAATTAGTCAGCTGTTTGGGTGGAGCTAGCAACTCCTTCAGCTGCACGGCTTCAGGGAAGGCTGCTGTTGTGCATCCTCGCCTATAGCTCCTCGATGATCCCTCCTCGATGCTCGCTCCTCGGGGCAGAAATAAGAGCTTTGAGACGGCCTTCACCGAGGAGGGACAGAACAACTTCCGGTTTAGCTGAGGACCGAGGAGTTGAGGAGCTATCCAAAAAAGAGCCGTGAGACGCAGCCCAGGGGAACAGCCAGCTGAGAACAAGGGAGTGTTCAGGTTCAAGTTCAAGTTACTTTATTGTCCCCGAATGGGGCAATTTGTTGTGCAGCAGATAGTATAGAACAAATCACAGACAATCACACACACAATATAGAGATTGCCTACCTTGCAGTTAAAAACAATAAAAAAAACAGTAAACAATCAATAAACAGTAAGTCAATAAGTTATCTATGGTTATTTATAGAATTAAGAAGTAGAATGTCTGCAGGTACAAAAGAGTGTTTATATCTGTTGGTTCTGAGTTTTGGGAGTTTAAAGCGAGATCCAGATGGCAACATCTGAAATTCAGCCTGTAAGGGATGAGAACTATCTGACAGGATAGATTCAACCCTTCTTAGCATCTGCTTCTGATAAAGTTCCTCCAGGCCTTTCTGCTTAGAACATGTGATGCAGCTGCTCACCTTAATTAACCTGGAAAGGGAGTTTTTTTGTTTTACAGTAATGGTCCCATACCAGCAGATTAAGGAGATTAAGCATCCCAGTCATGAAAGCACATCCTTATATTTGGGACAGTTTGACCAGTAGGTGTGCCATGCCAACAGGGGGCAGTGTTGATTCATCCTAAGAGAGACTTTTGCCCAGTTTGTACTTTGGGAGGTTGGACTAATTGAAGGCAGAACAATTAGATGTGTGTGTGTGTGTGTGTGTGTGTGTGTGTGTGTGTGTGTGTGTGTGTGTGTGTGTGTGTGTGTTGCCTTTCCTACTACTAGAGGACAAAAGACATGACAGATACTTTTAGAGATTTGTTTTTATATTAATAATTTAAGTGCAGTCTCCATGTCAGTCTGTCACCCAGATGGTCAACTGTTACGTTCTTCACAAAAAGGAAAAGGACATGAAACCTTAATGAAATGGAGTTATTTGTAGGGCTGCCCCCTTTCAGACGATTAGTCGACTAATGGTTGTTTGGTCTCAGCCGACTTTAGTTGATGAGTCATTTTTTATGCTTTTTTTCATGCTGAATGACTTAGTTTTAGGAAACCTCTGTGAAGATTTAAAGTGGTGCTTTTGCACATTTTCTTTGTGGGTGAACTGAGTTATAGATAGATAGATAGATAGATAGATAGATAGATAGATAGATAGATACTTTATTGATCCCCAAGGGGAAATTCAAGGTCCCAGTAGCTTATAGACATCACACACAACATACACATACATCATAAACAGGATGATAAAATAACAAATCCACATGAATAATATGGACAATAAAAGAAAAGATACTAAATAAAAATAAATAAATAAAAAAGGGATATATAAGCATGAGACGCTTGCAGTGACAGGGCAGGGACAGACCCTGTGATTCAGTATGCATGGTAAGGTGCTCTATGAGAGTGTGTGTCATGATGGTAGTGCAAATAAGTCCAATAGTACAAGGATAAAGTCCAGAGACCAGCATTAAATATGGACAATATAAGAGAATAATGTAGACATAGTAATATAAAAACTATATAGCAGTGCAAGGATACAGTTTAAAAAAGACAGCATTAAATATGGGCATTATAAGGAAATAAAGTAGACAGTAGGATAGACACAAATCAACAGTCAATGTTAGGGGTTTGAAGTACAGAACTGTCGATTATATAACAAACACTTTTATGTCTGTACTTAACTATGGTGATGTTTTATACATGCATGCTTCGTCTCAAAGTTTACGTGCACTGGACACTGTATCTCACGCCAGTTCGTTAAATAGTCACGTTATTTTGTGTTATCGTGTACAGGTCACGATTTTCGAACGTTACCATTTCACGAACTGCCATGACACTGGGCTGCACTGGGGGACGCAACAACGCAGAAATTAAACGCCACGATGGGGAAATTCAACGCCACACACCGGCGATAACAACGGGACGGACCACCACACGGGGACGCGATCCCCGGGCGCAGGGACGCGATCCGCGGTCTCTGTGGCACGCAACAACAGGGACATGAAACGCCACAATGGGACGGTTGAGGTTAGGAAAAGAAGATACTGGGAAAGGAACCGTCACGCAGGACATGCCGACAACAACGGGACGGTTGTGGTTAGTAAGAGAATAACACGGAAAGGAACTGCAACGCGCCGGACACGATCCCCGCTCATTGGGGTGAAAGTCCTGTCGTGCTGTGATCACGAAATATGCTTCCCATTTAAATACATTAAATTAAAATTCGTAATCACCACACAAAAAAAAACGACATAATCGTGTCCTGTTCACGAATCAATATTTTCAATAACGTAACCATTTCACGAACTGCCACGAGACTGGGCTGGTATACCATGGAGCTCTGAGGTTCATCGCTGGTTCTCACCCTCGTGTTGTCTTCCCGTCGACCATTAACTTGTTGTCCTTCCAGGTCAAAATTGAAAATGAACGTTTTTGGCTCTTCTTTCCGATGTTTTGTCGTTTCATTTTATGCTTTTTTTTAAAAAACATTTTTGTCACTGTTTTTAAAGCTTTTTTAATTGACGGCCACTAAACCTAATTTATATGACATTATACCTAATTTTTTAGTTTTAGGTTTAGTTAGGACGTACCGTTTTGAAACCATTAAAAAATAATAAAAATGTAATAAAACAATTCAATGAAAGTAATCATTCAGTTTACCTGCTTAGACTACATCCATGCATCCATGTATATTGTTGGGCAAGTTGGTCGGAAGAAACCCATATTTCTGAAATAAAAAACTTTGAAAACGGGTCAAAATTGACGCGAGGACAACACAAGGTTTTAAAGCCCTCACTCACCATTGTGAAGTGTATGAACGTGTTGGATGTTTTGCCTTCCCTGTTAACACGGAGACTTCAACACTGGCATATCTTCATATACAAGGCTATTTTAGGTCTACTTCCATCCTACCTTCTGACCTATATCAGTGTAACTAGTATCGGGACTTACAATCTTCGTTCCCAGGATCTTTTCCTTCTGTCTGTTCCAAAGGTTAGAACTGAACTGGGGAAACGGGCGTTTAAGTTTGCTGCTCCCCCTACCTGGAACAAGTTACAGAAATCCATGAAACTTAATGAGCTGCTCCCATTGGTTGCTTTTCAGAGGATGTTGATTGACTTGGAGGCAGCCACATCTGGCTGTAGATGTTTTGCCTGATGTGTTTAGGATTGTGGTTGACTTTGAAAAATTGGCGTGGGAGGCCCTGCTCATTACACTGCAAGAATCACTGTTAACCATTATATTCAGACAGCTATATAGTCATATCTGTGTGTGTGTGTGTGTGTGTGTGTGTGTGTGTGTGTGTGTGTGTGTGTGTGTGTGTGTGTGTGTGTGTGTGTGTGTGTGTGTGTTCTCGTGTGTGCCTGTGTTAAATGTGGATGCCCGCTGTCCATTCGGTTCTGTATACAACAAAATAAAGGAAAGGGAAATAAGCCAAAAAGCATAATATGAGCTCTTTAATGTTTTTGTGTATTTTGTGTTTGTGTATCTGTGTGGTTGTACTGCTGCCTGTCTTGGCCAGGACACTCTTGAAAAAAGAGATTTTGAATCTCAATGAGTCCTTTCCTGGTTAAATAAAGGGTAAAAAATAAATAAATAAATCAACTCATCCATTATTCGACAAAATCACATGATTGTTAGTCGACTAAGAATGTCTTTAGTCAAAAACATCACAGCCAGTGCTGAAACACATGTGTGTGGCCTGGCGTTGCTTTCGAGTACAACCCTGGTATCTGCAGCTCTCCAAGAGCTAAGCAAAACAGCATTTTTCTGTTTAGCCCATGCTGTTAGAAAGGCTAATCCTGTAATTGAAGTGAAAACATGAAGATCACCAAAAGTGGATTTATTGGGGTTTTCTCTTCACAAGATGTAACAAACCATGTTAAGGGTGTGTGGTTTGTGGTGTCCAACCTCAGCGCCGCCGTGTGCTGCTGTTTCTAAGGCCTCCTGTCAGCAGAACATGATCCCATTCACTCGTTTATTTAGTTTTTGTGGGTCACTTTTAAACAAAATCCTCATCACAAGATACACATTTTTCAGAATAGACTGAAATGAAATGACTAGAACAAATGTAATTTACTATGGTGGAATGTAACTAAGTACATTTACTCAAGTACTGTACTTAAATACAAATTTGAGGTATTTGTACTTTACTTGAGTCTGTTATTATCATGCCACATTCCATTGTTTTCCCTAGCTTTGTGGAAGACTTAGGTGTGCATATTTGGCGAGGGGTTTAGGCGTCCCTCCTCAAGAAAATGTTACGTTTTTCAATTTAAAAAAAGAAGCAATTTCCCCATACATGTTGTGTCTCTTTGTGAATTTTTAGCGTCTCTTTGTAGTTGTGTTGTGTCTCTTTTGGGCCTTTTTTTCTTTGGGGTTGTTTTGGGTCTCTGTGGTCATTTGGTGTGTCTTTGTTGTCAGTTTGTGTCCCTTTGTGCTGGTTTTGCGTCACATCACTTTGGACTGTTGTTATCACCATATATGTGTCTGAAATGTTGAAAAAGCTAGAACATATAATAAAAAATTAACACTCAAAACGCTTAAAGACAAAACTTGCTAAAGAAGTCCAACTACAATCATTAGATCTGAGAAAAGTCTTTTAGTTACATCCATTAGGCCTATGTGCTGCCCAAAACGGCTCGGGTGCTGCACCTAACCCTTACAGTGGCAGGGAAAACCCTGCTTTCTACATTTGGCAATGGCTTGAATGTAACAGACGTTCATTAATATCAAAAAGTTACGCACTAAAGCTGTAAATCTCTGTCTTCTGTAATACACATGCATTTCTATAATACACATACATGTTTATAATACATACACATTTCTATAATAAACACATTTAAAAAAGTTTAATTCTTTTCTCAACCCGCTTTTTTTTAAGTAAAACAAATGAGCTTGGTAATGTGAAGTTCACCCTGCAGGGGATCCACCCAGAGTCTCCTGCATGTCTTGTGTGTCGTCGTCCCCCTCCCCCCCCTCCCTGCTTACATCGGCTTGAGTGGCATCCCGGCTCCACAGGGAACGCCGGGAATTTTCACCTCCTCCTGTCAGGGTTGATTATCAGTGGAGCCATCAAAGTGTGTGTGTGTGTGTGTGTGTGTGTGTGTGTGTGTGTGTGTGTGTGCGTGCGTGCGTGCGTGCGTGCGTGCGTGCGTGCGTGCGTGCGTGCGTGCGTGCGTGACGGAGAGTGTGTTTCAGCGCAGCCTATGCTCGTTAGAAAACATTCTGGCACATTTGTCGTTAACATACTTTCCTTAAGGAATAATATGCATGCTGTTCAATGTACAGTGTGTATAAATACTTAACAGTGTGTCTTTTTGCCTCACCTTTAAACAGATTTCATAATTATGAATTAAGTTAATTGACCTTTAGAATGTGGCTGCCCAATAGATGCCATCCCAACAGGTTCTCACACCCATCTCGTAATTGGCCATCCACATCATAAGTATGTCAGGACATACAATGTAAGAATGTGGTAATAATCCATGTAAAGTGTAAACAGTGTATGGAAGTGTCCATTATTATGCATGACAAAACACAACAACATTTAGTATTTATGTCATGTAAAATGTACATTTTTCAATGTTTATGTAATGGTTGTCTTAACTTAAAAAAATATTAGGGGATGAGTATTCCCAGACTCTAAAACATCATACATTCATAATGTGTATTAGTCATGGGTGTTACATTGTTGTTTTACACTGCTAAAAAGTACAATATGCAGCATATATGTAGATGCTACACTCAGTTTTTGCAACTTTTCAAAAATAAGTGCACCGTAATAAAATTAAAGACAATTCAATTAACCCTCTGAGGTCTGAGGGCATTTCTACATATCTTCTTGAATTCTCCTTTTAAGGGCATTTGCAGATGACTGATCCCCATGTGTTTCATAACAAAATCATCAGAAGAAAATTAGCTCTCTGTATAGCGATGCCCAAAATTGTTCCAGAGCAATGTATAACGAGATAATTTGGCCCTAAAGCGCAAATATTTCTCAAATCTCTTGTGAAAACGTACCTACACTCAATTGTTTAGGTGCTTGAAAGAAGTTTTTTAAAAATAAACATTGGGTTCACAAAAGAAGCGTAATATAGGAATAAAACAGTAAATAAATGTCTTAAATGAAATTTTGTAATATCGCTTTTTGAGGGTTACTAATGCTAAGTTTAAAAATGAATGAGATAGGATCACCCACTGAATAATTATTGGTTACACTTTACTTGAAGGTATCTACATAAGAGTGACATGACACTGTCATGAATGTATCATAAACATTATAAACAAGTCATAAACATATGACATAACGCTTCTGTCAGTAAGTGTCATTCGATTTTTTTCATGACAAGTTATGGTTAGGGTTAGAGTTAGGGTTAGGGTTAGGGTTAGGGTTAGGGTTAGCGTTAGGGTTCATGTGTCATGACTGTGTCATGACAGTGTCATGTGTTCATGACAGTATCATGTCACTGTTATGTAGATACCTTCAAGTAAAGTGTTACCTAATTATTTACAACAAAATAGGATAAGTGAGTCTAAAAAACTAAATTAATGACTGAAAAAGTAGTGAGACCTCCCAGGGAGAGCCATGAAGCCAAGTCACACAGTTTGCAGAAGCAAAACGCGCAGCCATGAGATGGAGTTCAAGATAGTCACACTCTGCTTCTAATGTCGTATTAGCTTACCCCTTGGCCTCACACACATTTTCACTATGGTCCTTTTCCATTTACAGGTCCCTCCACATGGACAGGAGCCGTCTATTAATAGGGGGAGAGGTGACCCAGTGAGATGAAGGCTCCACCCGGGAGCCGCTCCGTCTCCTCAGGGTTTACGCAGGGTCTTAAAAAGTCTAAATAAATCAAAAATGTTAGGCCTTAAAAAAGTCTTTAATTCGCGGAAGTATTGTGTTCTAGGTCTTAAATGATTTCAAACATGTCTGAATTTTCCTACATCCATGTAACACTACTTCTAATGCTCATTGAAATGTTTTTTTTTTTTTTATTCTGTGGCGTTGTTCTTTCTTTCTCTTGTCCAAATATAATTCGCTGAAGATGTACAGATTATTATTACTCTGTCGCTTTTATCCAATTTGAATACATTTATTTACTTTGCAAGTACTTTTGTGACTCTGCATTTTGTTGTACTTTCATGTCGTGATATAGGTCTTAAATTTCATTCATAAAAAGGTCTTAAAGTCTTAAATTTGACTCGGTAAAACCTGCAGAAACCCTGCTCCTTCATCTAGTCTTTCTCCCATCTTCTCACAGCTTTGGGTCTCTTACTTGTGCCAACATCCATCCGGTGGATCCCCAAGAACCCAGAACCACTGAGGCACTAATAAACTTTTTATATAATATCTTCAGTGCCATTTTTGGTAACTCTTCAAACATGATCCCCTCCTTCACATAGTCCATCCTAAAATTGGAGTCACAATTTCCTGTGTGAAGGCCTCCGAGTGCAAAGGGAAGCCACATAATGCTCAACACCAGCTACGGTTACTCAAACTAAACAACTTATACCCCGGAAGAGTTCCTCTGAATGGTGCGAACAGCACGGCATAATTTTAAACCATCGATGTAAAAGGGAAAGGCAAATGACCACAGCGAGAAATCACCTTCCTATCTGACTTGAGAAGTATTTTTAGAATGGCATTGCAGGATGTGGGAAAACATGTAAAGTGAAACCCTTTTTTCCTTAGTTAGCCCCTCTCAGCATGTTTTTGAAATGGAGTTGGATGTACTTTCTTTCCCAGTGCCGTGATCGACAATGTGCGACTCTCAGTCCAAGGTTTTGCTCTAAAATTCACTCCGTGCATTTATTTTGGCGAGTCAATCATATGTTATATAATGCAAGTAGGAAAATAAAGAGTGATTTGTGGCAGTTTGTATTCGCTGGTAGCTTTACTTCCAGTCCACTCAATCAGCAGATGCATAGACACAACTGAACGTTGTCAACGCAAACTAACGCTTCTCCTCTATGTCCTCCTTACGACGCCTTAATAGACCTCATTGCCAGACCTTCCTCCACTGCGCTGCGGTGGAGGGTCTGGCTTCTCCACACAGCATTCTGGGATGGGAGAAAAACATGCTCTGGTTTATTGGCATTTCTTTAAACCAATCACAATCGTCTTGGGCAGCGCTAAGTGCCGGACGGAGCCCTGGTCCCGCTGCAAAATAGCCTCGAGAAGGAACTTGTTTTGGTGGAACGTGGTGTGTACGTTCAAAAGTTGTTTTAGTCGTGTAACAGAAAACTCAGATTGGACAGAAAGTCTTGCTAGCTGTCTGGATTTACCCTGCAGAGATCTGAGGAGCAGTTAACCATAGTCCTCAGAAATCCACCGGAGTTTAGAATGCCAACACAAAGAAAGCCCAAGGTAACGGACATCCGGCCGAAATTTAGGGACATCCAGCAGAATTTCCAGCGGCACCTGAACAATCCTGGAAATGAAACATCGTCGATAAAGACTAATCAAACGTTTCTCTTTTGATCCCTCAGCCTAAGTTTTCACTTCACAAACTACAAACTCGCCAGCATTGCAAAGCCTTCTTCCTCTATTCATCCGGGCACATTGTAGTCCATTGACCCTTGACTGCTGTAAAAGCTGGACAAACACAGGAACAAAGCAAAGATAATGAGGAGGAACAGCACAGGCACTGTGAGCAGACAGACTGAGCGAGCGTGTTGGCTCCCTGATAACCTCTTGAGAAAACAAGGTTTTATGAAGTAAATAGTCCACTAGACAATAAGCTAACCTTCGGTGGACATGGGCCACCTGTGGAGACCTCAGTTCTCGGGAACACAGCGAAGGGGAATACAAGTTGTATAAGAGCAAATGGAGGTCAACTACCTGTAATGAGACTAGTTTCCACCAAAAGATTCAGGAGATAGAGGACTTAGAAATTCAGTTCAGTCAGGATATTAGAGATATTAGCCGAGCTTGACTCAGTGACCTGCCAGAACGTACGCTATGCTTCATTTCTGTGAAAGTTCTGATTTCTACGCACTTTCCCAAGAAGTAGGGACAAATATGGATGTATCATGGATATTTTGATAAAAATGATTTTCTTTAGCAGCCGACTCTCGTCTCCCTTTTCTTGTCACGGATAAGAGCCGGACTGTAACAATCCTCACTAAAAATTCAACTCTCTATACAGTTCTTCCACATTGCATCTCACAATTCCAATTCAGTATTTGCATTTCAGTTTCTGTTTACTGAGATACGCATCCGGTTGTTAAGGAAAAGCAAGCAAGTGCAGATTCACAGAACTCCCAATCCGTGTAGCCAAAGATGCTTCATAACAAGCCTACATTTTGTCTAGTGATACATGATGCATATGTTTTCAATATGTTTTCAATTTTTCTAAAGAGGAGAAAAGCATTTTTGGACATATTTTGACTGTAGTTTGTTCACTTTTTTTCCCAAGCTAAGGGAACGCATCACTGTTCAAATGCACTCCAGTGCATAAAAAAGGACGTGAACGCATCACAGTTCAAATGCACTCCAGTGCATAAAAAAGGAAGTGAACGCATCACAGTTCAAATGTAATTCAGTACACGTACAACAGTAAGAGAACGCATCAGTGCTTACGGCAGCGACATTCAGCGCTTATTCTGTCCTTCAGTTCAGTCGGTTGTCAGTTCAAGCTGCTACTTTAAGTTCAAGAAATGATTTCTTACCAAGAATGCATTTCAATTTGCTTTTTGTAAAATGCTAATGTCATTAAGAGATACAGTGAAAAGTTCAAATTTTTTTTCCCACATAGTCACATAAACTCACCGTCTCTGCCCACCACTGCTGTATAGCCTGACAGAAGCAGCTGTGTGTGTGTGTGTGTGTGTGTGTGTGTGTGTGTGTGTGTGTGTGTGTGTGTGTGTGTGTGTGTGTGTGTGTGTGTGTGTGTTCAGGGTGGTGGTTAGTCTATGGTAAATGGTGGCCTTTGAGCTCTATGAGCTGCTCAGGACCTGGTTGGACAAACATATCTTTTCATGACAAACTACTGAATGGAGACAGTTAATGTCTAGTGATTTATGCTTACAGTTTGAAATCTAACTTATGGGGCGTTTCTTTCATGCTTTATTCTCGTGGAAACAACTTCTTGCTCTTGGCCTGAAAAGCTCTATATGGAGTACGTAAAGACAGTTATGGCTCCCTGTTGATATGCCTTGCAGCTGGACTTTTGGCCCACACAGTGATGTGGCAGTAAATCCCAAAGTAAACAATGACGGCCACTCAGTGATCATCATAAGGCACACAGCCCCCCACAGAAAACTGAAATCAGTTACAGCTCCAGAAAAGTATTCCTAAAGAACTTTACCCTTTTATTAGTCTTGCATTGCCAGACGCTCCTCCACAGCGCTGCGGAGGAGGGTCTGGCTAATCCACACAGCATTCCGGAATGGTTTCTTGGCATTTCTTTTTTTCTTCTTCTTTTTTTAAAGATAATTTTTTGGCCATTATTTTTATAGGACAGCTCAAGACATGAAAGGGGAGAGAGAGGGGGAATGACATGCAGCAAAGGGCCGCAGGTCGGAGTCAAACCCGTGGCCACTGCATTGAGGAGTAAACCTCTATATATGGGCGCACGGTCTACCAGGTGAGCTACCCAGGCGCCCAGCATTTCTTTAAACCAATCACAATCGTCATGGGTGGCGCTAAGCTGGACGGAGCCCGAGTGCCGCGACAAAATAGCCTCGGGGAGGAACTTGTTTTGGTGGAATGTGTGTACGTTCAAAAGTAGTTTTAGTCGTGCAACAGAAAACTCAGATTGGACAGATAGTCTAGCTAGCTGTCTGGATTTACCCTGCAGAGATCTGAGGAGCAGTTAACCGGAGTTCAGAATTACAACACAAAGAAAGCGGAAGGTAACGGACATCCGGCCGAAAAGAAGGACATAGGGAGGAATTTCCGGCGGGACCGGAGCAATCCTGCAAGTGGAAGGTCGTGGATATAGACTACCCTTTTATAGACCCTATTATTACAGTTTTTCATCAGTTTTCACTGCTTGCTGTGATGCACACTTTTGTTTTAAGATTTGCAAGGGCAAGACAAAATCAGACAATGCACCACCCGGTGAGCACGCTAAGACCTTGAGTGAACAGCTGATTCTGGCTAAAATACTGAATGCTAAAATGCTCACGGTGGATCCTTCAGCAGTGATTTCTGTATTCCCTGAGCAACTTTTCCCCTCAGTGAAGTGTGTAAGGCTTTTCATAATCCCTAATGTGACTCAAGCTCAAAACATAGACAGACAGGCAGAATGGACTGGTTATAACATGCATTGAGAATGAATAAGCGGAGAAGTTGAACGTAGTTTAGATTATGTGTGTGTGCGCACTATGCGGTGTGTAAAAACTGTGCAGTCGCTTCTTTGCTATAATATGTGTGTTTGTGGGCTCCAGCTGCTGAGGAGTTTATATTGTTTTTACAGCTCTGTGTTGTTGCCTTGGTTACATTTCAAAGCAACACCAAAGCAATGTTCCTCTTCGGTCCCCCTATAGTTTGGAAGCGGAATTGTGTCCATTATGTCTCATTCGAACTACAGATCCGCTACCCGATCTGGCAAACTTGCATAGTGCGGTTATAGCCGATAGAGAGCCGCAAAGCGAATGCAGAAGTGCCGTTCAACCTGTTACAAGTTGATGAACCACTGAAACGATTTTGGAAACATTATTTTAAGGTACAAAAGAATCTTTGGTGTTGCTTTAAGTGTCAGGTTATTTAATTTATGTTGCTTAACAATGCTTGTTGCACCCACCAAGGTATCCATAGACTTTTAATTTATTCATTTTTGTTTAATTCTGAATTCTCAGACTTTTTTAAGTCTTAGTTTTGTCTCACGCAGAGACAACAGGGACATTTAGCAGAATCGGCTAACTCTGCTGGCTGTAAGACACAGCCTTAACACACACTTGCCCACAGGAAAACCAGAGCTTAGTGAGCTTACTCTGCATACACGTGCACACATACCCTTGCACGTGTATAGAAATTTTACCCGGCAACCTTTAGCCTGCTGATTCCCATATGCGTCCTCCAGCATTCTCCTATGGTATCATTTCTCCCAATTTCATCCCATGTGTTAGATAATTAGATAAATACTCAAAAACATCAAGGTTTCACACAAGTGTGTTTCTGAATGGTCAATTACAGTAATGTAACTCAGATGCTTCAGTGCCATATCATTAGAAAAAAAAAAAACCTGGTCCACTTGTTTGCAAAATTTCCCAGCTACAATCAATCAAGTCTCATTTTATTACCTTTAAGTTTTAGTTTAGCAGAGTTTGAAGGCAAATGTTTGATGTACTGTATTACAAAAACAGAAATAAGGTTGAAGAAAACAAGAAATATGCCTGCAAGTTTCATCTGTTTTAAATCGACGACGACGACACATTTTAAAGAAAAAAACATGTTAGGATTTTTCAGACACAATAATTAAGAGGAAGAGGACACGAAGGAAGCTGAGAAGAGAAAAGGAGAGCGTGACTGAGGAATAGTAAATCTCGGACTGGCTTTTTAGTCGTTGGCTAGAGCTTCGCAAAATAAAAGGCTGCAAGACAGATACAGAACTGGCCATCCTGTAGTCTCACTGCTCTCATCAAAACTGTTACTATTTGCAGCAGCAGGTAGCTGTGCTCAGTGTAAAAGCTCTGATAAAGCCCCTGTACACTACGTGTTCAGCACCAAACAGTAAACAGACATTTAGAGGCTAGCTGGTGAACACAGTGCGGCATTTAGCAGCTAAAGAGACAGATGTTTTTCTCAGGAGTTGGCAGAGACCAAAAACTCTGCTGCCTGCTCTGTGTAATATGGCTGTGTAAATAAGCAACTCTTTGCTAACACATCCGCCTTAATAAATGCAAAGATTATAATATGTCAATATTGTGTTTACAGCTACTGCTCCTTGGAGTTGTTGAAGCATGTCTTATATTGTGAAGAACAGAAGTACGTTCTCGGATGTGTTGACAGCGTTAATGTTAATTTGGGCAACTTGTTAATAAGGTTAACCCTCCTGTTGTCAAATTTGACCCATTTTCTAAAAGTTTCTATATCAGAAATTTGGGTTTCTTTCAACCAAATTGTCAAAAGAAAGTTGACGCTCTCTTAAGAAGTCAAATAAATCATCAGTTTACTACTTTCATTGAATGTAGGTGTTTAATTTAATTGTATAGCATTTGACAAAGAATTGATAAAAGAATGTTGAAAAAAGTGACGAAAACAACAAAAACGTAAAATAAAAATTAAAAGTATAAGCTTCAAAAACGACGAAAAGGACGACCAAATTTTGACCCCGACAAACAAAAAGTTTGGTCGACGGAAGGACAACACAAGGGTTAATGCCCCAAAAAACCAGAAGCGGCCAGTGAGTTTTTACAGTGGGGAGATAGGGTGTCAGAGTAATACCAAGGGTAGCACACGGATAATTCACCGGTTTGGGCTTCCTGTTTGCCAACAACGCTAAAGCAAATAGTTAAAACAATACACCGTGAGAAAGCTAAGAAATTATACTTAAATTACACCATTAAATTAACTGAAAACACTACAAGGTGATTTATATTCATATTTATACAGATAATTTGATAGAACGTCAACAAGTGAGCCAAAGGGTGCCAAGAATGTGGACACCGTTCAGTTACACGCATTTGTCCCATGTAGCCCTTCCTCCCTGCATCATGTGGATGAACTGTGGTCTATATGTGTGTGGCCATGTTTCCACCTGTCATGGTTGTGTATGTTTTATGTTTCAGTTTCCTGTTTTATTTTGTAGTCTGTTTTTCTTCCTTGTCATGTCTTGTTTACTTCCTGCCTTGTGTTTCCCGCCTTTGTGATTGTCTGCCCCACCCTGATGTGTTTCACCTGTTCCTGAGCCCTCGTGTCACCTGTTCCTTGTTTCACCCTCGTTACCTAGTGTATTTATGGGCCATCCACACGGAGACGCTTTTTGATGCAAACGCACGTTTTGCATCGTTTGGGCCGATCACCCAAACTAATCCTGTAAACGCACTTTTTTAAAACTTGGTCCCAGGGTGAAAAAATTCAAAAATGGCTCCCTTTTGGCTTCGTTTGGACAATGAAACCGCATACGTGCGTATCGATGATGTCATCGACACACCCCTCGACCTCTAACGTTATGTAGCTAACGTTAAACATCGCTAAAGTAGCTGACGCTCCAGCAGGGACGTAACGTTAACGTTAGCTGCTATAGTTAGCTGTTTATAAAGTGGAAGTAGACAACTTATCAACTAGCTAGCTAATCTGTCTGCTTATCAACTCCTTGAACTGATTATGGTAACTTTAAGCACAGCTTATTGTAGAAAGCCTACCGCAAGAAAAACGTGTAGATTATCAAAAAGACATTGGATCATTGATGTTTGTTTGAATGCCAATGTTAGCTAGCAGAGCTAACGTAGCTAGCTCTGCTAGCTAGCGCGCTGCAATCATGTCCGATGGCAGACAGAATTGCAAAATAAAAAGCAATCCAACAGCACATTATACAATGTAAACAAAGACACGTTTTCTTGCGGCGGCCTTTATAAAATGAGCAGTGGTGAAAGTTATTATAGTCTATCATGTTATGATTGGGAGTGACTGAAGACTATGCTCTTCTTCTCCGTTTTTGGTGAATTTCTGTAGCAGAAACAGCGCCACCTATAGGCCTGGAATATAAAGTAGCGTGTTCAGTCTTTTACAAATGGATCCGTTTGGACACACATTGTTTTTGGCACGGTTCCAGGGAAGACGGGGGGGGGGAAAAAATGTTTTGGTACGTGTGGACGTGGCCGTAGTCTCTGTGTTGTCAGATCATTGTATTGTGTTAGGGTGTGTGTAAGTCTACTCCTTTGTCTCGGTGTTCCAGTTTTTGTGATTCCTGTTCTTTTGACTTACTCAACATTTTGGAACTATTTTTGTCTGCAGTCTTCAGGACTTTTTTTCTTTGTATCGCTTTTTATTTTTATTAAATCCTCAAGCTCACCACCCTGCCCTGCTTTCTCTGCATTTCTGGGTCCGCCATTTCTCTAAACCTTAACACCCCCTCCTAACCCCCAATCGGACTGAGTCAATTATACATTAATAATTGCTTCACCACGTCTGGCCATTAGGGTCTTGAGCTTTACATTCCAAGAGCTGTCATGCAGAAAGACAGATGGCAAGCGTCACGCTCAGACATTTGTCATACACTTAGATGAACCTCCAGGCTACATCCGTCATGAATTAGTGATTAAGTCACATGCTTAGGATATGTTTTAACACCCCAGAATTAAAAGCAGTTTTGGTCTTTTCATTTTTATTCTTAGTAAACAGGATGATAACTAGCTTCAGAAATATTATTGAAAGTTTGCTTTTTTAATGAATTTTATGTCTATTTCAGAACAACCAGGCAGACAATTCAGGCAGACAGTGGATTGATTACTGCCATCCATTTTGTGCAGCAAATAAGATTGGTCGTAGCCTCACGTGCACCTCCCCAGAAATGTGACTTCACGTCGCAGCGACACAGACCGCAAAACAACTGTGATTGGTCTGCCATGGATTGGTAGCGTGGCATTTCCCCCTACTCATTACACTGCTACCTCACAGCAAGCAGGCACTGCAGAGTTCGATCTCCTGTGTGGGGTTTGCATGTTGTCCCAGTGTTTGCGTGGGTTTCCTTTGGGTGCTCCAGTGTCCTCCCACCATAAAGACATGCATGCTAGGTAACTAGGACTACAGTTGAAAATTCTGGCTAACACTGGCGCATTTACGGAAATGTTGATTAATGTGCATTGTCCTAATAAAGAAATAAATCTTAAATCCGTGAACAACATGAAATCGGGGAGAGGGTTAACTTTTCCTGCAGCTTTTGGCCCGTAGTCAGAAAGCACAGGGGAGACACTTTGTTTCTCTTTGTACGCTCGCTCTACCACACACTCCCCACTTAGGCCACTTAAGTGTAGAGCTCTGCGTAGAGCCTTCGTACAACCATAGATCAGCCTTAAACAGTTATGTTAGGTATGAGGGGAAGGGGAGAGCAGCTTCCACTGTAGGCATAGGATCCAGTGTCACACCTCAGTATGTAAATGAGAAGACATGCTCACAGATATCAACCGCATGACTAATTTTCAGGAATTTTCTGATGCATCAAAAGTTTTGGATTAAGCCGAAAAGTGCATGGATTTAGTTTGAGTAGTCCTTTAACACAATATCGACAAACCAAATGGAGAGTAAGATAGGGCAAAACAGCTGTCAAAGGAAGGGTGGTGAAAGTTTTTTTTACAGAAGGCTGGTCTAGGGAAATGCATTTAAGGACATTCCAAAAGCTGAGATATTGTGACTGTAAAACTGAAAACATCTGTAAATTGACCTTGGCTTGGCTTTTATACTATTAACGCACAGTTAATCTTGAGCTTCTTGTGCACCTTCAACAAAGACTGCAGATAGCTCACTCTGTTCACGTTGAGAAACACCTTACATGTGTTAGTCTCGAATTCAATTTAATCCTGGACTAAATCTGGCCTTGAATGGGTTTTTACAGGTCTTCAGCTATCAGCTGACATTAATTAGCTACACACAGTTATCGTACTGAACCAGGATACCATTAGTACTGTAAATGACAGAGTAACTGACTTCTCTGCTTGAGCCGTGCAAACTCTCTTCCTTAACACCTATAAGACCCTTCAACCACTCTAAATACCTTTAAAATATTTGCTTACAGAAATCCTGACATCTGTCAAACCTTCGCGTCAGAGCCAATGACACAGGCGCAGTTTTGTTCGAGGCTCTGGTTTCATGCCCTGCCTGCATTCGCTTGAATTCGCTCGGGCCGGAGGATTTGGCAAGCTTGATAATATATTAGATAAGTTCTGGGAAGTGGCTCAGAAGTAAACACGTCTCAGCCACAGTAATGGCAAAGTTCGCACCCTGATCTGCACTAGAAGGAGAGGCAGCTGTGTTCAGGATGAGCAGCAGTTATTGGCAGCTCACACACACACACACACACACTCACACACACACACACACACACACACACACACACACACACACACACACACACACATAAACTGTCTCAATCTGGAAGAGAAAAGCTACAGATAATCAGATTGAGTGCTATAAATCTTTTTGATGAAACCTTTGAGAGGTGTGTGTGTGTGTGTGTGTGTGTGTGTGTGTGTGTGTGTGTGTGTGTGTGTGTGTGTGTGTGTGTGTGTTGTGAAATCAGACATCTGGTCTTAAGGTCTCTATGCTCTCCATCCACACAGCACAACAGGCCGCTATTTACTGCCCCTCCAACGGCCATAAAACACACATGCCTGAGTGTGTCTGTGTATGTGTCTGTGTGTAATCATCTCTTCCTTCCCTGCCTTCTCTTACGTTTCTCTCTCTGCTTTCTTTTTTTCCTCCAGAGCCAAAGTTCAAAAGATTCGATCACCGGGGAGAATGGGGAGAACTCCTGTTTGCCTCTTTTTCTCTCTTTAATCACTTCTGTCTTCTTCCGTCTCGTTTGCTCAGTCCCAGAGAATTCCCCGACAAAGAAATACAACAGGGCCAGTAAATCAATGAGAAATACAGTGGAGCTGAAATACAGAGTAGGCTTTCAACTCACTTACAAGAAGTGTGTGTGTTATCTTACATGTAAGTGGCTGAATATCACAGACACACCTGTGCTGTCTGTATCTATAGTTATGACAGGATCTGTTTATATTAGTTACTTTCTGATCAGTTTGTGAAATCCCTTTTGACGATTAAGGATCATGTGCCGTGCGTGGTAATTCCAAAGCAGCCCCATACGTCTCCACACAATTAAACACACCGTGTAGTACTGAAAACATTTAAACGAAATACTATAACATTTCAGGCCACGCTGCGTCTTTAGCTGCAGAACTGTTGTACGTCCCAGTGTTGGAATCCTCTCGAGTGAAATACAGTCCCAGTTTAGACCATTTAGCTGTCAGCATTTTAACCGTGTTTGAGTAAGCTACTAGCTAACGGTAGGCTAACGTTACCTGCTGCCAAGTGCAATGTTAACTAGTGTCACATGCAGTGATGCTTCTGTTGACTGTAACGTACGTTTCGGAGCATCAGAGTGCAGCTCAGGCATTTAAGTGGCACCGAAATCTGTGTTCTCATTCGGTCCGGTAGAAGTCAGTCATTTTGGAATCAGTGCAAATATTGGCACCAGGTTTCAGTACCCAACCCAAGTATTATGTCCAGGTATGTCCAGTGGCACCAGAATGGTGGACTGGACTGTTCATTAGCTGTCACTGTCAGTCACATTTTCTGTCCTTCACATCACCTTTCAATATTTAGAAATGAAAATAAACTTAACTTACAATTTTTGAGACCCACCAAAAAGAGACCACCTCATATTTAGCACACTGACTGCAAACATATTCCAATTAGCAAAATGGCATAGTGATACAAGCATTTTGTGAGAAAGGGGTGAATCCCACACTCTCCCACAAATGGCAACAGAAAATCTGACAAATGTTAATTACTTATAAAAGTCCAAATCCAAATGGTGGAAAGTATTGAGAAATACTGAAATCTGTGATGCCAATTTCCCATTGCAGCCCATGTTGTGTTAAGACACTACAGGGGAATAGGGAAAATATTTTAACTAACAGATGTCTCCGTGAAATTTCCCCAGTTGATAACTTACATTAAGATAATCATTTTTTGTATTACAAGTTTTCTGAACTTTTATGTTTAATTATGCAAATGAGGCAAACATAATGGTATTTTTCAATAGTTTCCACCACCCGGATTTCTTAGGACTTTTTTTATATGTGATAGAGGAGACTTTAATGAGACTAGAATTGTTGGAAGAGTTTCTGTTGCAATTTGTGTGGGGTCATGTTGCATAATGCCTGTACTATGTGTACTCATGTGTTCTGAGCCCACATCAGTGACCTTCAACCAACACAGCAGTAATTCATCTACAGTATATTAGAACACACAAACAGCCACGAAGTTCTAATGCCTTTGTTTTTCTGGTTTATGAGCAGATCTTGTTACTTAACCTTGTTGACCGACTCTCAACGCTTTGTTTTCATCTTATCTCCCAGCAGGAAGTAAAGCAAATGCTTCTGGCCAAGCCCTGCTTGTGTTCCCACAATGCCTTGTTTTCAGTCCAAACAGATGCCTGTGTAGGTATCATTATCTTTAACCTAAATCCACGTCCTCCCCGCTGCAGCCTTTGAAGTAAACATCAGAGGTGTTAAACATTGACACTGTGGTTATCCTCTTTGTGTTGATATGTGAGAGGAGCTGTAAGTTAGTATAGTATACTGTGTGGCTGTGGAGGGTGGCCATGTGGCTATAGGGATCAA
Organism: Sander lucioperca; assembly: GCF_008315115.2. Classification (NCBI taxonomy): domain Eukaryota; kingdom Metazoa; phylum Chordata; class Actinopteri; order Perciformes; family Percidae; genus Sander; species Sander lucioperca. Next base: position 30,291,640 of record NC_050190.1, read on the forward strand.
CAGTATTGTGCTTCACATAAAAACTGAATACACTTTTCAAAGGATGCTTTCCTAACCCCAGGCACAGAACTGTTTGTGAGAATTATACAATGATGTAAAACTATAAATCAAGGTAAAGATGAATTAAGCAGTTATTAGTCTCGCTTTGCCAGACCCTCCTGCAAAGCGTGCTGAAGGAGGGTCTGGCTACTCCACATAACATTCGGGGATGGGAGGAAAACGTGCTCTGGTTTAATGGCATTTCTTTTAACCAATCAGAATCGCCAAGGGCGGTGCTAAACTGATCCCCTGGAAATAGTTGTGCGAGAGAAAACTCAGATAGGACAGATAGTCTAGCTAGCTGTCTGGATTTACCCTGCAGAGATCTGAGGAGCAGTTAACCATAGTCCTCAGAAATCCACCGAATTTAAAATTCTAACACAAAGAAAGTGGAAAGAAACGGAACCGGCGGAATTTCCTGCAGCACCGGAGCAATCCCGGAAGTGGAACGCGAAGGATATAGACTAGGTAGTCACCACCCCAATCCATGTATTTGTAAATAAAAACAAAAGCCATGCAGATGCCACTGGTCTGCATCTTCTTCTGCGTTTGCATCATTTAGCGCTTTATTTAAATCTTTATTTAATTACCAGACAAACACATTAAATAAATCCATTTTTTCAGGTTTCGTAGGCTTGAAAAAAGGAAAATGACCGTGTAGTCTTTGTTTTTTTGTCTTAAAATGGAGAAATCTAATAAACAAGGAAACCAAATCCAGAGAACACGTCTAAATTCGATACTTCTGTTATTTTGTTTTGTGCTGTTTCTCCGCTTTGTACATGCTGTCACGGTCCTTCTCTGTGGCCATTGGTTCATTGTGACACTTTGCCTTTAATTTGGTGTTCATTCATTTTTAATGTTTTTTGAGGGATTTGTGGTTTTCTTTTCATGTTCCTTGTTTTGTTCATTGTTATTTTGAGTTGTCTGTGCTTTCCATTGTGGTCCTTATGTGTTTCTGTAGCCCTGCGTGTCTAGCCTCATCTGCCTGCCTTGTGTTGCCAGGCCTCGTCTTGTTACTCAGTGTTTCCCTCGTTATTTCTGTTCCCTGCCCACTCTAGCTGTTCCTTGTCTTGTGATTTTCTCCATGTTTATTAGCTCCATGTGTATTTTTACCTGTCTGTTCTTTGTCGGTATACTTATTTACTTACTTACTCCTCTTCATCCCCTATGGTACATAAGGCTTCAATGAGCACTCTCCACTGCATTCGGTCACTGGCAGCATGTTGGGCCTCTCCCCATGACAGGTTCATCTGTTCCAGCTGGTGTCCATCTTTTAGCGACTTTTGTGATGCGGTCCTGCTCCATCCTCAACACATGTCCTAGCCATCTCAGGCGTCTGTGCGTAATCTCCTTGGTGATGCTCCGGCTTCCCGTTTTCTTGTACAGTTCGTTGTTGGAGATCTTATTAGGCCAAAAGATCTGAAGTATTCGTCGGAGGCATCTGTTATGGAACACTTCCATTCTCCTCATGTCTGTTTTGACAACTCGCCAGCTCTCTGAACCGTACAGCAGAACAGAGTTTACCTTGCAGTTATTTCGGTATGTTAATTGTGATTAGCTCCATGTTTATTAGCTCCATGTGTATTTTTACCTGTCTGTTCTTTGTCGGTTTGTTAGTTGTGCTTTGCTCCAGTTTGCCCAGGTTGTATTCCTTGGAGAATAAATAGTTAGATTTTCAGTTCCTGTATCCTGTGCGTTGCTGTCTTTCCTGCTTTTGGGTCCAAACCTGCACCAACCGCGAAACATGCGCAGTCTGATCTGTGTGGGAGCAGGCTGATTCAAAGAATTTCAAATAGAATTTGAATTGAATTAAATAAAAAAAAAAATGAAAGTACATTTTGAGGAATTTGAAAAGAAATATATGTTTGTAAAGTTATGTAGGATGTATGTAGGAGTGAGGTGCACGTAAATAACGTTTCCTACATTAAACCGGTAAAATAATTCTTCATCCTCACCGGTATACAAGCAAACCGCTATATACACGTGTATACAGTACATCCGCCACTGCTTCTGCAACTGTTTATCTGTTTTTGTTCCTTATTAAATAAACTAATTCATAAATACATAAATGTATTTATAGTATTTGTCAAAGCGCATTTTTTTAAGTCGCATAAAATCAGTACAGAAAAATACTTTGCACATCTGCAACGTGAAACAGGTGCGTCAGGAGGGGGACAAGCAGGTCAAAAGTAGCATAGAAACTCCTGCAAACTATCTAACTTGCAAAAAATATATAAAGTTTAATAGTAGGCATCATTTCGATACTAGACCGAGTCACTTAAAATGAAACGATGTGTGAGAGAGACATACCTCGCGACCCATTACCCTTTACTGTCAAAGATAAATATCTGTCAACCTCTCAGGTGTTACAGTTTTAACCCTCTGAGGACAAAAGACGCACCAGCGAGTTCGAGCGATGTTTGACAACACTCCTACTCAAAAGGCGATATTACAACATTTCATTTTAAACATTTATTTACTATTTCGTTCCTATATTACGCTACTTTTGTGAACCCCATACTTTTGTAAACTCATTTCAAGCACCAAGACAATTGAGTGTAGGTACGTTTTCACAAGATATTTGAGAAATATTTCCGCTTTAGGGCCAAATTATCTCTTTATACATTGCTCTGGAACAATTTTGGGCGTTAGGTTATATGCAAATACCCTTAAAAAGAGAATTCAAGAAGATATTTAAAAATGCCCTCAGACCTCAGAGGGTTAATAATGTTTTGTCTTAACAGACCCTCGATCATATTTAAAATGTACTTTACAAACAATGCCGAAAACAAATGAAGGCATATATTGTTACATACAGGACAGCATACTTTACTATCCTTTAAAATTTAATTAAAAAAACCTATTTGGCAACACTTTATAAGAAGGTTACAAAACATTTGCATATATATATATATATATATATATATATATATATAATGCATCGATTAAAGCAAGATGCATCATGAATTCCTGTTGCTCACCATTAACAAAAACAAATATTTACTGACAATGGTTGCAACATGTTTCTTTACATATCACATTTGTTTTATAGACAGTACATTTTAAAGAATGTGTGTTTTTCTCTGTAAAATTCCCAAAAAACATGTATTTCTAGAAAACTAAATCCTATGTTCCTGGGCTTTAAAGCTTTGAAAGGTAAACTTTCACAAAGCTTGTAACTGAAGTGAATGCCAAGTTTAATCTGGCAATGAAATATGGTGCCAGCAGTGTAATGGAGAATGCATTCCTGTGCAAACATGTGAACTCCAAAACAGATGTTTTTTTTATAGACCATCAGAGAAACAATAACTTTTGTTTGTCTCATTTATATGTTTTCCTATTTTTTTATATGCTTTGCTATGGTTTTATGTCCCTCTTTGTGCACAGATTGGATTACTCACACTCACTACTGGGCAAGTGAAAAGACACATTCCTAGCTGTAGCCCCTGGGCACTGGCATGCAGCAGCTCCCTACAGGTCCAAAGAGTCTTGGACGTACTCACCTACACTGCTCGCATGTCTATATGCACAGTGCTAACTTCTTCCTCTAATTTGCTGCATCTTGATTTGGTAAAACTACCTTTTTATGTATTTACAGTACATTAGCTGGCTATTACTGGATTTTCTCTTTTCTTATTTTTCTGTGTGTGGGATGTTTATGGGCGTCAGCAAAGAGCCTTTGAGCTTTGGGGCCCTATCTTGCACCCAGCGCAATTGACTTTGTACACCGACGCATGTATCATTCCTATTTTGCACCTGATGCACAACGGACTTTTCCCTCAACAGACTCACATCGGTAAATTAGGGAATGAACTTGCGCTCCCGGGGGCGGTTCAGCAAAAAGAGGAGGTGTGTTCCGGCGCAAACGTTCCCTAGTGCTATTTTGCAGTTTCAGAAAACAGTTCCGCAACAGACCAGGAAAAACCTAGTCTAAAGTCAGTGGCGCGTTATTCAGATGCTATTTTAAGGGCGCATGCTTGGCCATAATGTAGAGTGTGCACACCGCGCATACACTTTGCTTCTCTCATCTCACGGACCCAGCAGCAACATAAATACAAGGAAAAATATGACCTTGTTTTACGCAACATTTCCATGAATCACGGATGTGTTGATGACATAAATGAGGAAATATTAGAGGACTTAAGGAGATGTGATGTTGATCTGCATGTGCCGATGTCACTTAACCCAAATGCCCCAGCAGTAGCACGGGAGAGGAGAGACAGAAGAGCTGCATGGTCTATAGTGAGGTAATCTCGGTCTAACGTTAGACTACATTGCAAAAATATCAATATTCATAACCTTGTGATTCAGTGAGAGTGAGCGATGGATGTTTTTGTGACATTTCTTTATTTACATTTTGACAAAAAAAAATAGTCTTAAACTAGCAAAGACACCTGTGCCGGGCTTTGCGCTGCGCAGTGCCGGGTGCAAGATAGGGCCCTATAACTATTTATTACATTCCTTGTCCTACCCAGTGTGTCAGCTCAGAGCAGGGATGCTGCATGAAACCTGAGGCTGATTGGACTATCCACTGGGTCCTGGACTTGCTAATGCGTAGAAATCCCAGGGTTTATTCAGCTGGACCAGCTGGATGATGACCTGCACTAACACAGGGATCCATTACTCCAGCCTTCACCCCCCCTCGCCAATCTAACCTAATAAGATACAGACTGTTAGCAGTCAGCTGGCCATTACAACAGGGTGCCAGCTTCTCACTGAGGTTAAAAGTCTAAGTATTAATTAAAAGCTGTGTGTTTTGATTCCTGGCACTGACAAGATGATGGATTCCAGCTGCTAGTTGGCCACTGGAGGATGGTGGGTATTATATCTATGGTGTTACACACTGCCAAACAGCAAGGCACTGAACCCGAAACTGTGTTTCAAATTAGTTTCATCCCTTTATTACCCTGGTTTCTTATCTGCAAGATCCAATAAAAGTAGTTTGTTATAAGATAGGATAAACCTTTATTGATACCCAGGGAGTAATTTGGTTGTAGAAATAGCAGAAAGCAGTAGTAATTGTAGAAAGCAGAAACTGTACAGAGAAATAGAGAAAGTAAAAGAATACATAATAACAAGTATACAAAAATAGAAAATAGAAAATCTACACAAGAACATATGGAAACAAAAATTGCAAGATAAAGTGACAGTGGTATGTTTAAAGTGGCAGTAATGGTGTGGCTGGGTTAGCTCAGTTGGTAAAGCATGCGCACATATATAGAGGTTTACTCCTCGACGCAGCGGCCATAGGTTCGACTCTGACCTGCGGCCCTTTGCTGCATGTCGTTCCCCCTCTCTCTCCCCTTTCACGTCTTCATCTGTCCTGTGAAAGTAAAGGCCTAAAAAGGCACCAAAAAAAGTATCTTTAAAGTGACAGTAATGATTAAATAGCAGAGTCTGTGGTTTCCACTGCCGTTGTGCAGCAAATGTTGATAGCAGCAGGTACAAAGGAGGTGCTCCGTTTTGAACCTGGGAGGGATGATCGGGTGGCTGAATGAGCAGATTTGTCCTTCATCCTCCTCTTCACCACTGCCTCCACACTCTCCAGTTCAAGCCTGACCCCAAGGCTAGACTCCCTTAACAACTTGTTGAGTCTGCTGGCCTCACCAGCCTTGGTGCAACCAGCCCATCATATGAACTACCGTCCTTATTAATGGAGCTCAGTCAAATACTGTTAGCTACTGAGTTGGTTTAACCCAGAAAAGTTTATATTGTCGACGTTCCATTTCCAGGATTGTTCAGGTGCCCTGCCGTAAAATCCCCCGGATGTCCATCATTTTCGGCCCGATGTCCGTCACCTTCCTCTTTCTTTGTGTTGGCATTTTAAACTCCGGTGGATTTCTGAGGACTATGGTTAACTGCTCCTCAGATCTCTGCAGGGTAAATCCAGACAGCTAGCTAGACTATCTGTCCAATCGAGGAGTTTTCTGTTGCACGACTAAAACAGCTTTTGAACGTACACACGTTCCACCAAAACAGGTTCCTTCCCGAGGCTATTTTGTAGAGGCACCATTGCTCCGTCTGGCGCTTAGCGCCGCCCAAGACAATTGTGATTGGTTTAAAGAAATGCCAATGAACCAGAGCACGTTTTTCTCCCATCCCGGAAAGCTGTTTAGCTAGACCCTCATTTGCAGCGCTGTGGAGGAAGGTCTGGCAATGCAAGACTAAATCCAGAGTGACCTGGCTGACGCGCTGCCCTGATGTTAACCTTGCTGTGTAGCGTTCAAGAATCTGCAGGCTTTGGTTGTGTTGCAGAATGACAATACGTTTTCTTTGTTTTACCATGCTGCATGGAAATGTCCATATTCTTTCGGTTTTCAGCAGTAAATCCATCCATATAGTCCATATCGGACAGCATTTCAAACAATGTTTTAGCGCCACAGTGTCACAATGGTCAAAAACCCTTTGCCCTTCCAGGCCAAACACCTGCCGACAACAGTTTAGATTCTACCTTTATAACCTTTTCCCAGGTAATAGCATAGCAACGCCCAATGTACACACAAGAAACAACACCCAATGTGTGAATACTCCAAACAACATATTTGGCTCCTGGCATTGGCATTTGACATGGATGTGATGAAGCTGTTTGTATGGCAGTGTGTCTTTGAGAGGTTAATCATCTATTATAATCATGATGAAGCGTGTTTTTCATGTTGTGTGAGAATTAGGGCTGTCAAATTGAATGCATTGTCATCGCATTAACGCAAATTTGTTTTAACACCACTATTGTTTTTGTTACTTTTCTGTTGATGATTGATCATGAAGCCCAATGTAACTGTATACAGTAGTTATCTGGTTTATCAGTGACGTGTATGAATAACACTGCAGACTAGAGTCTCTGAACTGTTGCGTTACCTAACTTTAACATATAATGAACCATGAGGCATGCTATCGTATCCTGATCCATATCGTCTCTGGCGTGACTGGGCCTACACCATTTTAGGCATCGCTGCCTTCTCCAAGCTGTGGACCTCTGGGATGCGATGGAGAAAGAGGGCCTGAGCCCAAAGCTGCAGCTAGAACTTTCTTGTTCATTTAAAGTGTGAGAGCCGCAAACGTATTTCGAAACCTTTTTTAATTAGTTTTATCTCCGCTCCTAATGTTAATTATATTAGTGACGGTCGGGTAAATGTAGTAGTACAATCTTTTCCTCTGAGGAATACACAAAAGGTCAGAAGTAAACATTCGGGGTCGCATATTAAGTGCTCTGGCGGCCTTCTATAAGTTATTTCGGTATACAATTCTTCTGGAGAAAACTTCAAGCAGCAATTCTATAATAATATAGGAGGCCAAGCAATCGGCCCCTGGATGTTATCATAGTGAAACCTGAGCTCAAAAGTCTAAAAACATTTCAGCAGATAAAAAAAAAAACTCAAACCATGATATAAGGACTGCAAATTAGCCTTCAGCTAGAAGTCCCACATAATTGCATTGGTTGCACTTTAGATGTAACAATGCCTACATGTATTGTCTCTGACAAATACATGTTTTAATCTTCATACATTCAATATAATAATTTCTTATTTTTTATTCCCCAGAATTGTTTGGCCTAGTTCTGTTTAAACAGGGTTAGGAGTAGGCACAGTTGTTTTTCACTATTGCTGAACCTTATTGTGGTTGGCACCCTGATGAACTGGAATCTCTGAAGTCACACTGTAAGCCAATTTGCCTGTATATATGTGTGTGTTTGCCTCAATGCACTGTGAGAAACGGAAACAACGTTATGTATGAGTCACATTTCATCATGTTTTTGTGGGTTTTTTTTTTTAGCATTTAGTGTAATGTGTGATAATCAAAGACAACCTATTGACAGCCAAGAGGGAATTTCTGTGTCCTGTTCTTAAAACAACATGCTGTCAGTGTCCAACATAGTTGAGCAACAGGCTTCAGAACAGCAGGAGGGAAAGAGGGAGGAGGAGGAAACTTCAAAAGGCTGGCATGTTTACAGAGAGTCCCTGTTTCCCCTCCAGTGTCGACTACCCATACACACACACACACACACACACACACACACACATACACGGGGACAAGAGGAGGGGTGGGGAGGCGTGGTTGTTGGGGGTCTATCTATCAACTTCCTGTAGCTCCTTCTGACGCATTCTTCTTCCCTTCTTCTATTTCATTTAGGTTTCCATTTACTGCTAAGTACAACATAAAACAGTGAAAATTAAAGGAAGATTTCATTTGTTTTTGTCAACTTAACACTCCTGTTATTTCAGTCTAAGTCTTTCTCACGCGCGCGCGCGCACACACACACACACACACACACACACACACACACACTAATCAGTCTAATTTTCCTCCATCAACACTGTCTCACTTCTCACCTTTCCATTCACACCCCGACCTTTCAGAGCGTCGCTCCAAGCGTCAAAGAACACTCAAGGTTCGTGTTTGATGGAATGGAATGACCAAGGGGAAAGGAAAATATTTCAACACAGGTCGGCACTTCAACGCAACAACTGAGTCCAAACAAGCACTAATACCAGAGGGGATGAGGATGAGTTTAAATCAACACGGTAACCTTATTAGGTTACCTTGATCCGAGGGGCTCACTGGATCACACACTGGAAATGACAGAGTGCAAATAATAGTTTCAACGGGGATGGTAGACACTTGTCGAGCGTGAAATCAGGCTGCATTCACTGTGTGATTTGGATGAAATTCGCAGCGACTAATTCAGAAAGAAAAGGCAGAAAAGGAAATGAACAACATTTGCCTATTTGGAAAGTGCATTGTTTACAATAGGACGTGACATAAATGCAATCTTAATATAATAAGGAAATACAATCGGTTTCCAGAACTACAAACAAAGATGTCTTCTTTATTTATCCTACCTTTTTTCACCACACCAAAATGCAATGTCAGGTGAGGCACCAAAGCTTATAATTTTCATTCTTTTATTGGTTTATTTAAAACGGGGACAGTGTAGGCTACAACACATGTATTGCACCAAATAAGTTACACTGCTAATGTCCATCTGTTGTCCCTGGGCACAGTGCACATGTATATCAAAAATATAATTCCACATAGGCTAACACTAATGTACAACTGTAGGACAGACCAGTGTGTATACTGTAGAATACTGTTCTTACTATTTGCAGATATATACAATAAGAATGTAAAGAATGTAAAACTCTGACGCACAGAAGGTTTAGCTTAAAGCCATAACTATAGAGTAGTTAAAGGTCATGAGCCTCGAGCAAAGTACATTGAGTAATAATAACAAGTGAACAGTGTTGGGCAAGTTACTTCCAAATTGTAATACATTATTGATTACTAGTTACTGTCATTTGAGAGTAATTAGTTATATTACAATATTACTGTCTCTGAATTGTAATGCTTTACACTACTTTTGTGTTACTTTTAAGTTAGTTTTCACCAAAATAAAAGCAGAAGTATGACTTGGCAGGTAGCTTGTGAATTTCACCATGGGATCAACAAAGTCTCATCTTTATCCACTATATACATCATCATTTATTCATATTATTTTGTATTATTAATCTGTGAAGTAACTAACGCTATAAAACAAATAGTTAAGTAAATCGTACAATAGCCTACCTGACTCTGAATTGTGGTGGACTAGAAGTAGCCTAATACTATATATATCAGAATCAGAATCAGAATCAGAAATACTTTAATAATCCCAGGGGGAAATTATTTTTGTTACCACTCCAGGTATACAAACAACATATACAAACAACATATATTATCCAGACTTTTAACATATATGATAAAAACAAATATACAGTAATAATAAATAAAATATGAAATGTACAGTGTTAATGTTAATGTGCAAATAGTGCAATAGAAAGAGAAAATGATTGTCTATGTTGAGATGATTATAGTGCAATAAAAAAGAGAAGTGAATTGTCTATGTTTGAGATGAGATGATTACAGAGAGGGGGTGTGTGACTCTCTGAGGGAGGTGTTTTAGAGTTTAATGACCACAGGCAGGAACGACTTCCTGTGGCGCTCTGTGGTGCATCTGGGTGAGAGGAGTCTTCTGCTGAAGGTGCTCCTCTGCTGGGCCAGTGTGTCATAGAGAGGGTGTGAGACATTATCCAAGATGGACTGAAGCCTGGACAGCATCCTCCTCTCAGCCACGGTCGTCAATGTGTCCAGCGCCTCCCCCACGACATCACCAGCCCTCCTGATCAGTTTGTTCAGTCTGTTGGTGTCAGCGGCCTTCATCCCACTGCCCCAGCATGTGACAGCGAAGAAGATAGCACTGGCTACGACAGACTGATAGAACATCCTCAACATCGTCCAGCAGATGTTAAAGGACCTCAGCCTCCTCAGGAAAAAGAGTGGACTTTGGCCCTTTTTGTAGACAGCCTATATATATATATATATATAAATACTCAATTAAAAGCACCTTACAACTGAATGGAAGTAGTCTACAGTATAGTTACTTTCCACCGCTGATAAAATGTAATGATGTTATGTGTAGCAAGACTAAACATTAATTCCCGATGTTGTTATCTGTCAGTTGCTCGGGCACATTGCTGTTGGCACTGACAGGACACAGATGTCCCTAGCCTACCGTCTCTGGTTCTGGCTCACTGTGACCACGGGAACAGTGACGGGACAGCTCGCTTCAACGCAGCATAAACAACTCCTGAAAATAATGTCCATGTCGCAAATGTCTCTGTCTCTGCAGTCATTTCAACCACCGAATCCAGCAACAGGAAATAACACTCACGGATGTTTTTTTTCTGTGCCGAAATGTTTCACGGTGTTGGTGAATTCTTAAAAAAACAAACGCCACTAAATAGCGGGTTAAATTTATTGTAACTTGCGTTACTGAGATTGTAAAGGGTATAATATTACCGACATTTTATTAGTAATGCGTTATATTACTGCGTTACAGCAAAAAGGAATATATTACTGTAATTGCATTACTTTTGTAACGTGTTACTCCCATCACTGCAAGTGAAACAGGAACAGTGTAAATGTGCAAATGAGGACGAGACATAACACAGCGGCCCCCACCCTGGCGTGTATTGTGTGAAAATAACAGTCCCTGTGCTGGAGAAGAAGAGGGGTCCCAAGAAAGAAAGTATAAGAGATGAGGGGAAGTATAGATCGGGGCTCACAAGGTCTGACAGTCTAGCGATACGTGGACCAGCTCCGGATTTTTGTCTGTTGCTAGGGAACCTTAGTCTCTGCATGCTTTGTGATCCCACAGATCTGTGTATTGTGACTTCAATACTTGACCAATTAAACAAATGTATTTGACTTTATCTTATCGTCTTATTTGGCTCTTGCTTAGGATCAATGTAATACCAATTTAACAAATATGCGGGGATATATAGGTCTTTTATTGGAGTCAGACACATTGTCCCAAAAGGGGAGACACAGAGGAGGTAATCCCCAACAATTAGTTTTAAACTGACTAAAACTGAAAAACTAAAAATGCTTTATTTATTTCAGTAGGCTATATATAATAGCCCCCCCTCTTTGATGATCTTGTTTGTCTTATTGCACCATGAGCTGTTAAAATATATATATATATATATATATATATATATATATATATATATTTTTTTTTTTTTTTTTTTTTTTTTTTGTCCAGTGCTTTAAAGGTGCAGTAAACGATGCTGCACAAAGATCGTTGATATTTGAACTCAACTTCCAAAGAAATACAACCCCCCCCTTTAGAAGCTCCCCCCCCCGATTCACAGACAGGTAACTACTGGCCGGTCGGCACATTCACATGCTGCCTTCCACCTCACCCCCCCCCCTACATCAACTGTCGCCGCCTGTTGCTGATTGGCTGGGATAGTGTTTTGGGCCTTGTGCACTCCTTTCTGTTAGTTTTCCATTCACACAGCCAGGTCTGTGTATTAACAAGTTACCACCAATGTAAGTGTATTGGATTAACATCACTTACTATACCTTTAAGAGCTTGTTCAAAGCCTTAGCCTGGCCTAGCATACCGCAGAATAAATTGATTTACCAGAAGAGCCGAGCAATAACACTGATCGAGAGGAGGAGCCAATCAAGAATCACTGATCCCCTTGAGAGGAGAAGGTGTTCTGTCCACACCTCTTCAGGGACCCCTGACTTGTCCAGACTCACAGCGGTCCAATGAGACTTCCTCCTGCTGGATGATGTCATCATGATCTCAACCACTTAAGGACCAATTAGGTGCTTGTCAGATTATTTTAACGTTCCTGCTGATCATTTCCCCTGTCAGTGTATCCAGTTTCACCTGTCTTGCAGATGATTTAGACGTTATGTACTTATTACATGGTCTGGGTGAATTCTCAATTCTGATTGGCTGCAGGGTGTCCATTTAAAATTGATATAGGACCCCTACAAACCAGTTCTGGTGAAACTGACTGTTTAATGTTCTAAATTGAATGCGCTACATTAAAAGAAAAGGAAATAATGAATGTTATTTCCAACACTGTGTAGTCTGCGCTAACACACAAGCTGCAAGAAGTAAGTTACACTGCCCCTCTGAAGTTACTTTGTTTCACAGCAATCATCTCTCATAGCGTTCGCTGTTCACATCGCTACTTCAGGCTGCAGCCGACAGTGCACATGGCGTATAATCTGGTCCTGAAAGATTGATTTGGGGACTATGACATGGCTGGATAGCTAGTTTGTCTTTTAAACATACTGTGAAGTTACATTTACTGGTTGTCAAGCATACACAATGTTATTGACTTTGAATCTTGCTAGCATATATTAGCTTTATGGCTCATAGCTGTCTGAGCTGAAGGGGTTCTGTGAGCTAAGCAGACTAGAAATAAACTTAGCACAAAAAGTAAGGACATTTGTGTTTGGTAGATTATTTCTCTGTGGTAACAATGCTTTTTGGCAATAACTCTTATACCGTTGGAAAGCCTGTTTAGTTCCCTTTCAAATGGTGCCCCATTTGTAAGGAACATGCATTTGAGAGATGAGCAGCAGCGCTGAGTATGTGGGTTGCACCCATGAAAAATTTAACAAATCTTCTCTACCAATGCCAAACAGCTTATTCTGCCGTTGACTCGTTTGGTCAAACACACATTTCCTTACTTTTTGTGCTAAGTTTATCTCCCGTTGCTACGGTTGGAAAGTCGTATCTAAGGTCCGTCCTATTTACTTGAGCAGTGAACGCTTGCATTGCATAATAACCTTATGGGATGGGAATGATTGTTCCAAGTATTAGTCAAACTGAACTATGAAGTTGAAATTATGGCTCTCTCACTCATGCAGTCATCTGACAACAGGCACACAACAATATGTCTGTGATAGGAGTGTGTAACACTTCTGTTGTTTCCAGTTAACTATAGTCCTCATAAATCGACAGGAGTTTAAAGTGCTCATATTATGCTCATTTTCAGGTTCATAATTGTATTGTGAGGTTGTACCAGAATAGGTTTACATGGTTTAATTTTCAAAAAAGACGATATTTTTGTTGTACTGCACATTGCTACAGCTCCTCTTTTCACCCTGTGTTCAGGTCTCTGTTTTAGCTACTGAGTGAGACATGGCACTTCTTTACCATCTTTGTTGGGATTCGCACATGCGCAGTAGCTAGGTAAGGATCACATCAGCTAGCTAGCTGTTTCTCCAACTTGGTCAGTACAAGGCAGGATTAGCCGGGAGACTTCTTCTAAACGAGGGTGCACTTCCAACTTTGCGTGGAATACCTGCAGGACAAGGACATGTAAGTAGTTCTTTTGTAGATTATGGTGAACTAGTGTGTGTTGTAGCAGTGTTTTGCCATTGAGAACGAGCTAGCATGCTAGCGCTAGCATACTACAGTTAGCCACCTCGTTTCAGCTAGTGACGTAGAAAGCCGTGCAGATTTTGAACAGCTCACCCGGAGACTGACGGCAGGACACATTCAGAAATCTGTATCTCACTCAAAACACCATGGATGTTTTTTTTCCAAGTTTGTATGTCTATGGAAGCACCAGAGACACAAAATAACACCCCAAATCCCAGAAAAAGTGTTTTTTTCATAATATGGGCACTTCAAAATTTACAACACAAAATAAGCGTAAGGTGACGGACATCCGGTCGAAAAGAGTGACATCCAGTGGAAATTCCGGCACTATTGGAGAAACAATTATGTGAACCCTCACTGGCTTTCCACCCACAAACACTGCAGTAAAGAGATGTAAACATATTTTATTTGTTTTGGCATGTCAGTGTGGATGACAAACTTGAAAATGATTTCAAAATGGTATGTGAACAAAATCCTCTTTTGACATTTGTAAGTCTACGTTCAAATGTACATGAATGCTGTAGGAATGTTAAATCTTTCACCAAAGAAAATCTTTTACCAAAGAAAATAAATATTTGCCCGTTAATTATCTCAGAATTCTGAGAAAATTTGTCATGTAAAAAGAATTTCTGCTCTGTTTTCGGAATGAGATACTCCAAATCCTGCAGCAACTGAACTCTATGCAGGTGAGATATTCCACAGGACTTTGAGGTATCTCTTTAATTCAGAAAAACAGAGCAGAACAGAAACACTTTTTCTCAGAATTCTTAGATTATTGTATCGTTGAGTCAGAATGGAGTTCCTCTGCATTTCATGGAACATATGTATGTTTTCCTGCTGTGGGAGCATGAATTGTGTAAAAAAACAAAAAAAACATGACATTGAAGATGTGGACAGGAAGAAACCCCCCAGACACGCTCTGGCAATAATTATGTCATATTGTTTGTAAAGATTAGGAAATAAAGCATGTATAGTACAAAGGTCAATTTGACTTTATTTCCTGCTTACCAGTGAATCAGGAATCCCTTTCCTGGGAAACTAGATCTGAGTAAAATAGTTCAGGTGCCAATAAATAAGCTCATCCTCTGTATACACACACACACACACACACACACACACACACACACACACACACACACACACACATGCCACTGCCATCAGAGACATTCACCTCAACTCATCCCAACAGAGTAGCAGCAACATACAGGAACAGGGATTGGCTGAGAAGGTTCCTAATAGAACATGCTTTAAAACACTTCAGCACTGATTTTCATTGTCCATCCAATGGTTCCAACATCAGTGTTATTTCATTTTTGTTGCTGTGAACAAACTGCTGAAAAAAGCTTCACCATTATTGGTTGTCCATGCCTTCCATTCAAGTTTTCATATATTTTGAAATGTTAAAGCCAAAGGGACCAAAGTGTCAATTTATGCAGGAGGCCATGAGATTGCAACAACAAAGCTTGCAACTGCACCAAAGTACTTCAGCTGGCACCACAGAAATGCTGTATACATGTAGCAGTTCAGTTTTTCTGTGCTTGTGCAGAATGAAGAAAATAGACAAGAGAAATGAGGATTTGAACAAGCAGCTACCATCATCGTGTCCATGTTGTCCTCCCTTCTTGTTGTGACACTGTCAGTACTCCCTGGCCTCTTTAAGTTCCATCTGAAACACTTGTTCAGGGGGGTTATCTGAACAGTCCAGCCCATTATTGGGCGGCCTTACTGAGTGAAACCTACTCCAGTCCCCCTTGCACAGAATCCAGGGCAACACATCCACCTTGTAATGCAGCTCTGGTGAGAACTCTGTACTGATTAAATTTGGCGCTCCTGCTCCTTTCCCTTGCGTAATCAGTCTCATCTGATCGTCGTAGCAGCAGTGCTGCGCCGCTAACGTTGTGCTTTCATACGACAGCATTGAGCGGATGCAGAATCGGGCTGAAGGTTTGTAGATGTCCAGGCGTTCTTTCGGTCCGCTCGCGTCTCTCCAGCGATAGGTCTTGCGTAGTTTTCCGTCCTGGATGTTGACAGCACTGTAAACAGCCTCAGAGGGGTAGGAACATGGGCAGCTGGGGAGCTCTGTGAGCACTTGGTGCAGGTACTTCTGGAGGAAGTCATTCTTGCAGTTTAGCCACTCCTCACAGCTGTCTACATCTAGGTTGGGGGGGGGGGGGTTGAAAGATTGGAAAAAGTTAGAATTAATTACAGAACGTCTTAATATTCTTCAGTTATTTGAGAATGAAATGAGCTTTGGTTGGTCTTACAGAAACATCTCAAATGCAGTACCTGGATTTGTGTTGATAAAGGATCATATTCATGCAGCCAAGTATGCAATGCACAATGCATCACACAGCACTTCAGTTTAAAATGGTACAAAGCAAAACATAATTTTGATAACTGCAACTGGACATGACAAGGTTAACAGCAAAAACAAAGTAAACCAATAAACAATTTCCCATGCAGGACCTTAATTAACATTAATCAACTGCGTTGAAGATTGATGGAATCACAAAAAGACTTAATTGGCTTTAGCCAATCCTAGTTATGATTACCAGCTACAACTATTTCTCAAAATTTTAGTCTGGATAAAAGGTAACTTCAGCGTAAAAGTTAGACAAAAAGAAATCTTTTTAGTAGAGACGACACATGGACGTGGACTGACATGCTGTCAAGTAACGGGTTTAGCATTTAGAAAATGTTAGCATGCTATTCATATTCATGCAACAGTGTGGCCACTATACACTTCTCACTATTACTCTGCTGCTAGGCTCATGTCAAGAGTTATACATTTAGTGTCAGTTTGAAAAAAACTTTTTTTTAAATCCACAGTCCAGTTGTAAAACATTAAAGGGTGATTGGGAGAGGGGCTTAGAGGAAAAACAAGTATAAAAAGTTTTTGGTCAAATTAAAAGCTACTCTCTGTATCTGCTTCCTGTGTTGTAAGGGAAAATGTCAGACACTGGATTGTGTTCTCCTTTCCTGCTGTATCCGTTGTTATGTTTGCAGAATGAAAAGAACTATCGTGTTCTCTGGCCGGTGCTTAGCAGCAAGAGAGTAATAAAATGGAAACCAAAAAGCAATTCAAACATTTTCTGGGAGGCAGTCTCGGTGTTTCATCGCGTCTTTGACAGACTCAGCGGAGAAGCTCTCAACATGCTGAGAGGGGAGATTTCTAAATATCAAAACCAGGCACTCCCAGTGTGATTGAATTTGTTACCCACCACTGAATGGAACGTACTGTATCATATACAGGCCAACGCCCCATTGAAAACATAGAGTGTAACTTGTTGACAATTGTGTGGATGCATGGAACAATAAGATAAGATAAGATAAGATTTTTACTATCCCGAAGTAAATTTCTCTTGGACAAACACACAATATCTGCTGCTTAAATGATTTAACACAACAAGGAACAACCATACATACATACATAATAATATACACAATACACCCACACACTCCATACGTACTTGTGTCCAGGGAGTCGGTGCTGTTGGTAGTCTGGATGGGTGTCAGTTCAGTCACTGAAATGGCAGTGTCTACATGACAGAGTGAAAGAAAGGGCCCACTTGTCTTTAGGTGCTTTAATCTTAAACAAACATGAACACACGTACTGGCATTTGACATTAAAGCTTAGATCGGGCCCAAAAAATCATGCCCAACCCTACCCGAGCCCGTGCATGTTGTGTCCGAGCCCGGCCCGACACATTAACTGTAATTATGAGCCTGAGCCCGATTTAAACCCGATCATTTTTGAATACGTGGGCCGTTATAACTGACATTCTCGACTACAATTCCGAGTTGTTTGAACTACAGAAATCTGTTTAGAAGGGGTATGCTTGGAGAAGTAACGAAATAGGACATTGAAGGCTGACTATCATCTTTTTTGCCATGGCAAGCCTGCTTCATGTGTCTGTTCATCGTCGAAGTCCCCGTTTTTTTGCTGTCATAGGCGAGCAGCGTGCCGCACTTAATGCACTCGACAAAGACAACACATATGTTGTCACTGCCCACGACTTGTTTAAAATGGTTCCATACCTCCGACTTTCCTCCAAACTTGCTCAAAGTTAATTCTCCTGTTTTTATTTTTTTTCTTTACATCTTCAAGCTCCTTGTTGCACTTAAGCTACACAATACAGCACAACAGGCCCGGTGTGATGCGTGCGAGTGGAGGAGACGCTGCGCATGATTATGGCATCGCTTTCTCCCCACCCAATTAGGCTAATAAAGTTATGATTAAAAAACATAAATGCTTGATCAAGGGCCCGGCCCGGCCCGAGGATAGTGGCGGGAAATATCGGCCCGACCCTCGGGTCCAGTTCGGGCTCGGGCAGAGAATCTAAACTCTATTTGACATACACATTAATGAACGAAATAGGAGTACTAAAATATTATAAGACACAGTGGTGGAATGTAACTAAGTACATTTATTCAAGTACTGTACTTAAGTACAAATTTAAGGTACTTTTACTTTACTTGAGTCTTTTCTTTTCATGCCACTTTCTACTTCTACTCCACTACATCACAGAGAGAAATATTGCACTTTTTACTCAACTACATTCATCTGACAGCTTTAGTTACTTTACAAATTAAGATTTTGCACACAAAACACATGTAGTTTATAAAATACGATGTTTTATTACAAATGAAACTACCCAACAATATATAGGCCTACAAGTCTAGCTGAAATGACTAGCTGATGAAACACTTAGTTGATTGACAGAACTGATTTGATCGTTTCCAGTTTCTAAAATGGGAGGAATTTTCTGCATTGAGCACTTTTATTTTAATAATAATAATAAATTTTATTTATATAGCGCTTTACATGGCATAAGGTGGCTTTCAGACCAACTAGCGCTGTTTGAAAAAATGGAGACCCCCTTCATCCATTCAGATTGGGTGGAGGTGCCGACACAGAAAACCTGCAAAAAAAACTAAAGGTCACCCGGGAAAGAAGCAGAACCTGGCTCAAATTTTTGTTGTGCGATGTCATCCGTCAAGGCACTGCATTGGCCAGTCAACTACATGCAAGGGCAAATTCTTGGCACGTAAACGCTGTATTTGTACTGTTTACCTCACTATTGTCGTGACGAAGATATTAAACAATTGCCACCAGTCTGTGAGTATCATAAAACTCTGAGCAGTGTTTTGGCGTCTGACAAAATCTGAACTCTATTACTCAAACTGGACCTCTTGGATTGAATTTCACGTCTCATCAGTACCTGAAGAAACATGACCCACCCCACATTGTGTTGCTTTAACGCTACAGTTGATAACTTTTATAAAAATAATACTTTTTGTCATATTTACTAAAACTATCACTATATCCTGACAGTAATATTACTTAACTGAAGGGACACAGTACCTGTTTATGATGGGTAATATGGAGTACCTCTGTTGTTGGCCCTCTGCTTTTCCCTCTTTGTATTTCACCTCTTGGCTAAAAAATGTATTTAGTATTTACGCTGATGATACTGATAAATTCATAAATAAGAGGCCTGCTTGTTGACTTTGAAAAAATGGATGTCAAATAATTTCTTGCTCCTAAACTCAGATAAAACTGAGATGCTGGTCATTGGCCTTGCTCGACATAGACACTAGTTTGATCAACTAACCGTCACTCTGATTTCTCAAAGTTTGATGATGCTATACACACACACATAGTCCAAAACAGATGCAGAGGCGGACACTGTGATTATACTACATTGGGTGTTTACATTCAAGGTCCTGTTCACACCAGTTTTTTTGCACACTGTCTGCATGTACAAACCTTTATGCCATGGGAAGATAACAATATTTACATCACGTGGACCATCACTGCCACATGGATGCAGAGAGTACAAAATGGACTTCATTGCTGTTGACTGTACAAGAAGTGTCAGGCTGTTCCATTTATGTTTCTTATTTAAACATGTGTTCAAAGTCTATTCTATTTAGTGTCAGTCATTTTGGTTTCTTTACATGAGGTTTTTATTGGTTACGCTCTTAACGCTCTACTGAGGAAGGTGGTTGTATATTTGTAACTGGTATCTGTTTTGTCTTTAGTATTCTTTTGGTAGCCTCTCGGCTGTCTTTCTAAATGGAGTAAATATTTATCCTGGACATAAGGGTTGCTGGTGTGGTATTATGTTGGTCCGCAAGTGGCATTCTGAAATTGTCTATGAGCACCAGCACTGTACTAGCATTCTTTATCTTCCGCTTTTAAATTAATAAAAAACGTGCTCTTATAGCAAGCTTGATTGCACATATTCCAGTAGCTTGGTAGCTTATCTAAAATGTAATTTATCCCCCCCTTCTTGTCATATCTGCAAATGTTAGAGAGCTGATTTTAAGGTGATTGGTTGATGACTAAGTTTAAAACATGTTCATGTTGCTTTTGCTATTCAAATTCCATCATTAAAAAGTGGTTAATAGCTGCTAAACAAGTCAGAGTTTTAAAATCTCGCCACATCGCAGAGTTTCTAATCTCACCGGCACAGTTCTCCAGGTCACACGTGCGTGACTCAGTCGCCGTGCACGCGTAGCCACATGAACGAGTGCGTTTCTGGGTGCCGTGTCCACAGGTGACGCTGCAGGGAGCCCAGTTACTCCACTCCTCCTCATACTCTGAAAAAAACACACACAGAGAAAAGATTGATGAAGAAAAGACAGCACAGAGGGGAGGAAAGGCAAAACTATGGAGTAATATATTAAGAGCAGGCTTTGAAGTTAGTTTGTGAATTCCTCACCCAGCTGGTGTATGTGTGTTATGCAATTAAGGAGCGGCTGAAAAGAGCCGGGTAACGACAGCGTGGGACCTCAGAGACATGCTCCTCTGTATTTAAACAACGCTTTCAAGAGGGGAGCGAGAGGGGGAGAACTTCAAAAGACTGAAGGTGGGGAGGGGGGGTGGGGGGGGGGGGGTTTAGGAGGGAGGAGGGAGCCAGCAGGACTGAATGTCTACTTGCAGTGAGAGTGATGACGGCTGTATGCTAGCAAAACTCCTCACTCTCACTTTGAGAATGGTACAACCTGAGTTAAGTGCCAAGATTTTATCAACAACTGGAGCTTAATGCAGAGCCTGAATGCATACTTCCTTTTTTCCTTTCTGCAATAACAGGCTTAAAATAACATCGTTAGATTATATGCTAATAGGAAAATGTAATGCATCAGTGCCCTATAAAAAGGAGAAAAGAGTAAAATGAAGCAGTTTAAAAATGGTCAGTGACACTAAGATTTCCTACCTCGATACCTAACCTGATCTTTGGGATGCAAAAAAAAAAACATGCCGGTAAGTTTTGCCCAGCCTCAAAGATCTGGAAATATTCCCCTTTGACCTGTTTCTACACAGAAAGTAATGATGCACTGTGACCAAATGAATATTGCATACTTTTGGGGAAAGTCATAAGCACACTAATGATGAGGCAGGAAATACGGCCAGCTGGCGTTTGTGGATGAGAATGAGAAGTCAGTCGGAGGGTGAGCACGTGAAAATGTGTGCGTGTGTGATCAGACTACAATATGCAAGTCAGACAGCTGTAAGCTCAGTCACTTAGAGAGCCGCGGTGTGCACACCAGTGGTGGAATGTAACTAAGTACATTTACTCATGTACTGTACTTAAGTTCAAATTTAAGGTACTTTACTTGAGTCTCTTCTTTTCATGCCACTTTCTACTTCTACTGCACTACAATTCAGAGAGAAATACACACACACACACACACACACACACACACATCTACACACAGAGTCTGCAGGGCAGTGAAATGCCTCAGAGGTTGTCTGGCTGAACAACAGTGACTTCACTCCTTCTCCAACATCCCATGGCTGTAATCGTCCAAATATTAGTGGATTATTTAAGAGGTCATGTTACTGACGGGGTGGCCAAGCTTGCACTGCAGCTAGCGAGCTAATCCGCTTGCAAGTTTACAGCCAGCTAGTCTCACTTTGCCAGACCATCCACACGCTGCGGAGTGGAATAGGGTCTTAGTTCATACAGCATTCCGGGATGGGAGAAAAACAGTCCTCTGGTTTATTGGCATTTTTTAAACCAATCACAATCATCTTGGGCGGCGCTAAGCTCTGCACGGAGCCGCTGTAAAATAGTTGTGCGACAGAAAACTCAGATTGGACAGATACAGCTAGCTGTCTGGATTTACCCTGCAGAGATCTGAGGAGCAGTTAAAGGAGAAATCCGGCGCAAAATGAACCTAGGGGTTAATAACACATGATTACCGAGTCGACCGTTCTCTGAGATATGTTTTCATTCTAATCGAATGTGACCAGTTTTAGCCCAAACCGCTAATTAGCTTATACCGCTAGTCGTCGGGGCACGAGGAAAGTAAAAAGAAAAAATAGCACCACACTTCCATAATGAGGGTCCCTACATGTAAATCGAAGCATTGAGAACTGTAATGAAAGCCTGAAATGCCGCCTAGGGAGGCTGGTTGGGGTGGTGGATGGAGGATGATAGCGTGGATGGGTCCAACAACACAGGACTTTCACCCCGGAGACCGGGGATCATATCCCGTGTCACTGAAACGTACATTTTATAACCCCACCCACCATCTTTTCCTAAACCTAACTGTCCCGTTGTTGTGCCGCATGTCAGTTAAACGTACATCCCGACCCAGAGCATCAAAAAGTGACGCCAAGAGTCCCGACCAAACACATTTAGATATGACGTCAATAACAAACACCAAAGGCACCTGTCCAGCGTCCGTATTTTACGCAATGGGAGTGAGAATGTGTTGCGAGGAGCAGGCTACAGAAGTCTGCTGAGATCACTTCTTTCTAACTCTAACTAACCTGCTTTTTTCTTTTTTCTTTTTACACATGCAGCACTACTCCCCAACACCTGGAAACATGTGCTGTGTTGTGTGAATGTGTGTACAATTGAGTTCCCCTAATAACATGAAGGAACTGGCAATTGTCCCTTTGGCGACTTTGTGATAGATTTAAAGTTGCTAATGAATCAAGCTTAAAAATGGCAGCTGCTATTAAATGTTGTACTTGTTAGACTGGGCATTTTTATTGATATTTACATTATGCACCACTCAGACTGATACACTTCTCAAACCACTGGCTCTGAGTAAGAAATCATTTGTGAGTGAGAGTGTGTGTGTGTGTGTGTGTGTGTGTGTGTGTGTGTGTGTGTGTGTGTGTGTGTGTGTGTGTGTGTGTGTGTGTGTGTGTGTGTTTGACATGTTTATGTTGCGGGCCTTGAAGGAGCAGACCCTCATATATCATGTCATGCCGGACAGACCGTCTGCACTGAGTGTGTGTGTGTGTGTGTGTGTGTGTGTGTGTGTGTGTGTGTGTGTGTGTGTGTGTGTGTGTGTGTGTGTGTGTGTGTGTGTGTGTGTGTTAGCCCTCTCACTCAGAAAGGTAACAGGAAGAAAAACATCATCAGACAGCTTGCTGCCAACATGCCCCTATTCGACCCCCATCCTACACACATACACACACGCACACACACACACACACACACACACACACACACACACACACACACACACACACACACACACACACACAGCACTGATAATACAACAGCATCCAAACATTCAGACCTTTCTATACAAGCAGAAAGCTTTGCAGTTGGCAAACCCGTCACTGAGGAACCTTATCTCTCTGCTGTCTGCCCAGTCTTCATGTTTTGAAAGAGAACTTTACTATGTAGCTTTAATGTGTCACTATGAACAGTGGTTTCATTTGACTTGTGAGAGTTTATTTCAGTTAGAAGGAATGTGTAACAAGTCCAACTGTGTGAATTTTCACATTTCTAATTGAACCAGAGGTACACATATTGCTCACAACCATCTTTCAAAAATGAAGCATTTTCAATCTAAAAACTCTTGTCAAAAGAGTTTGACATTTTAAACATGCACATTATTATACTCACTATTATACTTACAAAAGGTAGTGACATGACAACTCATGGTTGCCAGGTGTCATACTAACACAATGCATGCTTATATTTATGCTTATACATTTTTTTTTTCAGGGTGACAGCAGTTTGCCAACCTCAGGATTCAGTCGCATTGACGACCAAATATTGGACATTATCAATCTTACAATTCCAATATTGTTATTAATACATTACCATTGCACTGAACTGCCTTGCCCTATATTTATATTTAAATCTTAAATCTCACACTTTACTGATATTGCACTATTCCTTCCCTCTCTTCAATTGTTATTGTATATTTTTTGTACATTTTTAAATTCTATTTCATTGTTATACTGCACACTTAACAGTATTTTTTATATTTCTTACTGTCCTTTCTGTTTTTATTCTTTATATGTTAAGTGAGTGTTGTACTTTGACAGCAAAGATTAACCGGAGTCAAATTCCTTGTTTGTTTACGCAAACCTGGCCAATAAAGCTGATTCTGATTCTGATCACACTCATTTTAACTTGGATATGAAGTGGAATGAAGCACAGCACACTGAGGTTGACAAAACAGTAGAGTACAGTTAGAAAAAGGATCAGATTTTGATCGGCTTTACTTTAGTAGATACTGATCCACAAAAATATGCCCGGATCTGTCCCAATACCGATCTTTACGATTGGACTCGGGGCATCTCTTATCTTGCAATGATGAAAACATTTATTTCACATTCATCAAGGTAAAGAGTAAGATTTACATTAGTTTAATCCTGTCTCCAATTTTATGAATCAAAGTTGTGCGGTTTTGGTTTTCAGAGAGCATTCTTACCATAGTTATCCTTTGCATCCCAGTCTTTGTTCCAGTGACCACCCCAGTCTCCCCCGACTCCACTCAGAACGGGCTCCTCTGGGTCGTAGGTGTAATCCTCCGATTGTTCCTCCGAACTGGCTCTCTCCAGCCCGTTCTCCGCCTGCTCTGGGTACTCCCAGAACAGTGGCCAGAACAGCTTCTTGTGGCTATTGGCCCATTCTGAGGACGACACCGACCAGTCGTTCCGCTGGCCCTCCTTGACCAGGTCCATCTCCACTTCCGTCTCCGTCTGTTTGTCGTCTACCACCTCGATGGTCACCTGACAGAAACACAAAAGACTTACTATAGCGAGGTCTTCAATGTATGCCAAGGACCCCTTAACTGTATGTACATGTATTTTATGGATTGTTTTTAACAATCTACAGGTTATGTACTTATTGGCCACTGTTTAGAGTTTTTATTCATCTAATTTATTTATATATTTAAGTATCTTTTGGTTTTTAAGTGTCACGCCTCTGGTGTTTCCTCACTTATGATGGCGTTTCCTCAGCTCGGTTCAGCTCGGTTCCTGTTTTTAATGAATTCATTTTTGTCAATTTAGGGATGGGTGGATGAATGGGGCTGAGGGGAGGGATATTGTGTTATGTGTGTAAATATGTGTGTGTGTGTGTGTGTGTGTGTGTGTGTGTGTGTGTGTGTGTGTGTGTGTGTGTGTGTGTGTGTGTGTGTGTGTGTGTGTGTGTGTGTGTGTACCTAGAGATTGGCATGGTTTTATTTCAGTTAGCCTAATAGCTGGTTTGATTTGCATTGAGAGATGATCTTATGGAAAGTACCCCATGCCAATCTCTAGGTATGGTGAAGGGTATGTGATTCCAAAGGCCAAGGGAACTTTATCAGGATGCATAGTATCCTGGATCCATGAAATAACTGGCCTTTAAAAATAAAAATCTGCCTGCCTCTATGGGAATTTAACATAGGGGTGTACTTACTTATGCCCCCTGTATTGTAAGGAAGAACATTTATTTATTTACAATACATTATTCATTCACAAAGAAAATTGGTGTCCTTAAAGGTTGGATTTTTTTTAATTAAGGCATTAAGATCAATTTCCAAAAGATGATTTTTTTTATTTGATCAACTTTAGCATGGGTGTATTCACTTATGTTGAGCACTGTATATGCATTAAAGCTGCTTAAAATAATCTTTTACTACTAGAGTCCTGGTCTATATCCACGACGTTCCTCTTCCGGGATTGCTCCGTTGCCGCCGGAAATTCTGCCGGATTTCACTCTTTTCAGCCGATGTCCGTTAACTTCCACTTTCTTTGTGTTGGAATTTTTAACTCTGGATTTCTGAGGTCTATGGTTAACTGCTCCTCAGATCTCTGCAGGGTAAATCCAGACAACTAGCTAGACTATCTGTCCAATCTGAGTTTTCTGTTGCACGACTAAAATAACATTTGAACGTACACATGTTCCACCAAAACAAGTTCCTTCCCGAGGCTATTTTACAGAGGCATCGTGGCTCCGCCCGGTGCTTAGTGCTGCACAAGACGATTGTGATTGGTTTAAAGAAATGCCAATAAACCAGAGCACGTTTCTCTCCCATCCCAGAATGCTGTATGGACTAGCCAGACCCTCCTCCGCAGCGCTGTGGAGGAAGGTCTGGCAAAGCGAGACTACAAGAGTCCTACCCAAAAACACATCCCTGACATACTGTCAGTTTATTAACTTGTTTTATCTTACGTTCAGTTATCACCTCATCATAAAACTCTTCTAAAATGTACAGTATATGTCACATATTGCTGAACAACAGCTTTATGAAATATCTACATTTTAAATTCATCAATATAATATAGGTGCATTTAAAAGAAAAAAACACCTTTCTGGGGCGCTCTCGTAGCTCACCTGGTTCAGCGTGCACCCAATGTACTAAGGCTCAGTCCTTACCGCAGCGGCCCAGGTTGGAGTCCAACCTGCGGCCCTTTGCTGCTTGTCATTACCTCTCTCTCTCTCTCTCCACTTTCCTGTATTTAGCTCTCCTATCAAATAAAGGCCAAAAATGTCCCCTTTTCTACAAAGATTTATGTTATAACAACTTCACATGTTGGTGCAAGCTCTCAGACATGATGAGGGAAGTGATGTCACTGCTCCAGGGGAAGTGTGTTTATTTGAAGATCAGATTAAAAGTGCCCTCTGATTTTATGAAAGAGGGTTATTGTGCAGTGGGGGAAGGGACTGAGGGAAATGAAAAATACAGTGGGATGGACTGATGGACTGATAACGAGTTCTGATTATCTCTGTTTCTCTGTCACACAGTCATACACATGCATAACGTGCATACACACATATACACGCACAGGTCTCGACAAAACCCAGGTTGCTTATGTTCCCAACGGCAACTGTTTATAAAGACAACGCAGCACCTGAGGACAAAGATTTCAACATGATGCCGAATATCACGAGAACACAGAGGATGATAATAGTAATAATAATAATAATAATAATAATAACTTTATTTATATAGCACCTTTAAAAACAGAGTTTACAAAGTGCTTTGACAGACAACCAAGGCAAAAGAGGTGAATAAAATAACAGACAGCTAAACAGTGGGGCCAAACATTTGCAAAACTGGGCTAAATAAAAAAAAAAAGAGGCAAAACACGCCAAACTAAATAATAAGAAGACTAAATAAGCATATAAATATAGAATGAAGAACAATAGCAATACAAGATAAACAGATCAAAAGAAACAGTAAAATGGGAGAATAAAGAGAGATTAAAAAGAGAGTAAAAAGAGACATCACATAAAAGCAAGTCTATAAAAATGGGTTTTCAGAAGTGATTTAAAAGAAGTCACTGATTCTCCTTGGTGATGGTAAAAGCATGGTCACCTTTAGATTTAAGCCAAAAGGGCCCCGCCCGAGGAGCTAAGGCTGCGAACTGGCTCATGTGGGGCCAACATCTCTAATGTGTAGCTAGGAGCCAGACCCATACAAGCATAGGCGCCGATACCGTGGGTGCTCCGGAGCTCGAGCACCCACAGAAAATACTGAGCACCTACGTGTGCCAGACTGCCAGTAGGCTACATTAATTTCAAATTAAACATTGCAGTTGGTGCTAAGTAGAGCGCCTTTCATAGTGTGATTGGTTATGTCGCTGTCAGTCCCCTGCTCCATATCCTATCCACCAATCACAGCGTCTCTCGGATGAAAACGCCTCTTTAGTGACCCCCCTCCATCCCCCCCACTATACAGTGCGTGCATGTGCATTAAGTAATCAGAGTGAGACAAAAATGGACAGATTTGTTATTAAAAAAGCAAACCCTAATGATGCAAGTGCATCGACATCCACCACCAGTGCAGAAAGTCCACCAGTGCATCGCGGTTACAGTTCAACTTCTCATCTCCAATTCTATCTGTATTTGTGAGAAGTGGCGCTGTCCTGAGTTGAAAGATAATAGGCGTGTGTGTTCGTGTCGGCCGCTGTCCATTTCCTAAGGTTCTGAAATGCAAACATTTTTTGACTACTTTTTTTTAAAGGGCATGCGGCCGTGAGCACCCACGGAAGAAAACATAAATCGGGGCCTATGCATACAAGCGAGGATGGTCAGGACTATGGGCTGAAACGATTTCTTGAATAACTCAAGTAATTCGATTACAGATAATCATTGATGTTTAATCTGTATAACTATATACAGCCTGCTGTGGTTCGAACGGATGACTATTACTGTCACACAACGCGCTTGCTGGCTGTATACATGTGACGTGAATACATACATTTTGCATAATGGAGGAAGAGGGCGAAAATAGTGAGCGGCGAAGAGAAGAGAAAACGACAGAAAGCGTCCAAAGTTTGGGATCATTTAAAGCTGAAACAAAACGAAAAACTTGGTATGGTGTGTCTATTGTAAAACACAACTATCTTACCTAAGTAGCACATTAATCCCCAAGCATGTTGTCATCATGTTAAATGGTTATACAAAAAAATTGCAGTAACATGTGGCACTTTGTAGTTTGGATTATTTGAAGCTAATGTACTTCTTCTATGCAGTTCTTGCTGTTCTGAGTTTGTACCCTTATGGTTGAACACACTTATTGGAAGTCCCTTTGGATAAAAAAAAAAAAGTCAGCTAAATGAAATGTAATGTAATGAAATGTAAGCATCTCAGCAGAAAGAACCCAGTCTGCGGAATAGACCCACACGGTACCATTAAGGTTATCTTTTCTTTTTGGCTTTTTTATTGCATTTTTTATTTGATAGCACAGGTAGACAGGAAAGGGGGAAGAGGGAGGGGATGACATGCAGAAAAGGGCCGCGGGTCAGATTTAAACCCAAATTGTTGTTATGTGCATCTCACTCTGTTGACCAGGCAGGCAGTGAATTCCAGAGTCACATCATCAGCTCTGTAAATCAACTCCACAAGTCATAACACTTTTTTTTTCGTAAAGCCAGCTCCACCAGAATTTGGCTTTACAGTCACACTTAAAAAGGAACTTTTCACCTTTTATATTCGCCTCTCATGTGTTTTATATTTTCACTTTTTCCCCTTTTTTCTTTTATTTCTCCAAAACCCTGTGTAGATGTCTGGGGTTCATGGACAAGTTGGAGCGCCCCACTGTTAAAGGTCCTGCATAATGGTAACTTAAGACGCTGTCCTGACTCAAACCAGCTGTGCACAGAGATGGTATGTATGGAGCGAGAGGTGGAGATGCATGGTGTTAAGAACAGGAACTGAGGAGAATGTGATGGAAGATGACTGTCACATCCCCACTTCCCGTGATCACTGGTTTAATCCAGAACACCTGCACTTCAGTGACTACATTTAAATTTTTTACCCTTATTCCGAAAAAGACGATATTCCGACTAAGCTGTTTACATGGCTAATGAAAGTGAATATTCCACTAATATTCCCGTTTACATGCAGCCGTGCAAAATACGATTTTTTCAAAGTTTACCAGCGGTGGTGGACTTGTTGGACCGTGCGAACACAGCGTCCCTCTTTCATTCCTTCAACCAGCTTCTTGAAAAGGTTGACGTAGCGATGTGTGCGCATATCCAAAAACCTGTTGATATCCAAGTCTTTGATAATGTTTAAAAGTAGCTGTGTTTCTCCTTCTTATCGGGTCGGCAGCCTTGCAAACTGTTGGTTGGTTGGTTTGTGTACAGCAACCATAGCAACGCACAAAGCTGACCGTAAGCCGTAAACAGGCCAGAGGCTGTAAACTGCGGTAAAAACCCTGATTGAGACGCATATTATATAGATTGTGCTGTATACATGTCCAAAGAATGCCTCTAAAACACAAATAATACCGAAATATCCCACCTCGGAAAATGTTATATTCGGTAAAAGGCCTTATTTGGAATGTCCAGCCGGAATATGCTGTTTACATGACTTTCAGAATAATAGTGGAATATTGGTGTGCAGGTAAACATACTCAGTGATCATATGAATCCTTGCTATGAGAGAAGTGGCCTAGACATATTTCCAATGATATCATTTGTCCAAAAAACTTTTGTGACACCCATACTCGATTTTTTTTAGACACGCGTGATAAAACGACCAAAATGTCCAGTGATTCCAATACCTTTTTGCAGTTTCTCCCCCATTTAGTATTTAATTATGAGGTTCAAATACTTCATCATCATCATGTACCACCTTTTTCAGTCCAAACGCACGCATGCACACACGCACAAACGCACGCACAAACGCACGCCTCAAACATTTTGTTGAGTTGAGTACACAAAGTTAGTTGCTTGGATTGTTGATACATTAGACGTTAGATTGTTACATGACACGTGCCAGTTAACACATTCACAAAAGTGTTTTTTTTAACAAGATTAGGGTTTCGGTTCGGTTTGGTTTAGATCATTTTTAATGAGTGGAATTCGAATTATTGGCAAACCACCCGAAACCCCCCCCACTCCCCCATGTCTATGGGCCTGGTGATCATTCATATCTCCCTATTCCAGGGTGTTACATTTGCTTCTCCATACAATGCAACACCTGAGTGCAGTTACCTCTTGATTATAATACCTTTCCTAATTGACAGCGAACTACTGCCCCAAGTGGCGGGAGGTTGAAACCTAACAAACAAAAACAGAAACCAAAAACGGCTCTTACAAAAACATTTTGACTTCATCCGACATGCATATTGCATACCTGGATGTTGGGGTTCTGTGAGCCCATGTCTGCATTGGCCAGCTCTGGGAAGTTCTTCAGGTCTAGGACGAAAAGATCATTGTCCTCCTCAGGTTCGGGTGGTGGGAGGACACCTGGGTGAGAGTCCTGGGACCAGCGATGTCTGGGCCTGGGGAGAGACGGACCAGAGGGAAGAGTCTGCAGCAGGTTCTCCTGCTGGAGCTCCTGGAGAGTCTGATGGCCGTGGCCTTGACTAGGCTCTGCTATCACCTGAGAAGGGGAAAAAGACGTTGATCATGATGACTACCATACAACATGCTGGGGGAAATATCGGGTGACATAGATGATCAATTATCATGAGTGGATTGCATGTTTTTGTAGTTTAAAAAAAACCATCAGATGGACTGTATTTATATAGCACTTTCAAGTCTTAACGATTACTCAAAGCGCTTTTACATAGTTCAGGAACCATTTACCATTCATTCACACTCATTCATACACTGGTGGCCAAGGCTGCCATACAAGGTGTCACCTGCTCATCACATAAACATTCACACACATTTACACTCCAATGGCGCAGCATCGGGAGCAATTTGGGGTTCAGTGTATTGCTCATGGACACTTTGACATGGGACTGCAGGGCCAGGGATTGAACCACCAAGCGTCTGATTGGTAGGCGAACACTCTACCACTTGAGCCACAGCCGCCCAACAGAGCAGTGCCCCCTCTCTTAAGGAATGGTCTGGTTGTTAGTGTCTCGGCAATTTCATGAAAAAGCTCACAGTTAATTGTTTCTGC
Source organism: Sander lucioperca (assembly GCF_008315115.2). Taxonomy (NCBI): domain Eukaryota; kingdom Metazoa; phylum Chordata; class Actinopteri; order Perciformes; family Percidae; genus Sander; species Sander lucioperca. The sequence continues at coordinate 30,323,026 of NC_050190.1, forward strand.
ATATCATTTTAATATTTCAGGGATTGTATAGACTGAATCACCGTGACGTCAAGCTAACACAAAAATCACTTCCAGGTAGACAAATGGCCGTTGATTTGAATTGGGGAGATATGTACAATGAGGAAAAACTTGATTGTGTCTGTTGTCATTTTCAGCCGTAATGTAATGTTTTAAGATATATAGTTAAACACGGCAGTCCAGCCTATCTGACGTTTCTGCTGTGCTTATTTTCTGCACTGTGTTGCTTTGCTAGTGTCTTTGATAAACCAAATCTAGCGCTACGAACAGCAACATCTCGCCGCCGGTCGGACTGACTGCTAGTATGAGTGGAGTCCATTTCTTTAGTATGTGGCCCAACAGGTCAATTAGGTCTTTATGTTAGTTCAAGTGTTGAGATATTTAAGCAAACATGTATTTTAGATGAATAAGATGAGAGTATTTCTAGTTGTTCCCTGTCCCCGTTTGCTCAGCGCCTTTAAATTGCATGTACGGGATGCAGGAGTTTTCTACCCGGAAGTTATTGTAAACAAACATTGTGATTGGGTCTATATGTGTGCATATATAATGTAGAATATGCACATTGCATGTATGTAGACTTTTTTTAGCTGAATGCAAATTTGCACAGTGAAAGCATTAGCTTATGTTCCTTCATTAAAAACCCGCAGAGGCAAAGAATCCAGTGCTTACACACGATCGCATATAGCATACATTCTGATATTTGGATTATGATATCCAGTTTCATTTACCTCATCTTGGGTGCAGGACATTTGAGAGCAGTCCATCCCACACAGCCTATTCCACAATAAAGTACACAACTTAAACTTGAACTGGCTCAAGAATTTGACGCCCTCCGCAAAATGTGGCATTAGCTTCAGCATGCCTCTTGGGAGGGAGTGGCGAGGGATGACTGTCCATCCAGGATTATTATTGCAGCAAAAGCACCTTCATGTCCCCTGTGATTGTTTAGTGAATGGGTTCCCTGCAAACCATACTCAATATCTCCCTGTTCACGTTCCTTTTTCCAGAGTTTGGATACGTTAAGTGACTGTTTGTGTGTAAAACGACAAGTTCATATTGCAACCCTGGACTGAGTCAGGCGTCAAGGCTCCCTGTGAGCAACCTGAACCCAACCACTCGCTTTAATAAAAACACAGAGCCCAGATTGAGGGAAGAGAAAGTGGAGCTCTGAGACCAGAGGAGAACAGCGGAGCCAGGAAAAGACCTATATGAACCATACACACATACACATGTATACTCTGCCGTTCAAAAGTTATGAATCAGCTGTTGGCCTGTATTGATGTTGTTCTTCGTTCCTTCAATAATGTCTTCTGAACAGAGATAAAACTGTGTAATTCAGACACCAAATGTATTATTTACATTTGAAAGAGTTTTAGAATGAAATGATTCAAACTTCCATTTAGTCGATGTCCCCACAGGAGAATACTGTTGGAACTTAGATGTTGAATTTGTTTTCCAGTTTGGTACACCTTAATGGTAGCCAGCTGCAGTGATTAAGGAAGTTTCCTGATTGATAAAGAGTGTTTATTTTTGTTAATAAAGGGGAAAATACCACAGTAAAAAGCTTTATAAATCTATGGTGGGAGACCTTCCATTTCTATTGTGAAGTTTGAAGAAGAGTTTTGCTAAAGCAGCACGTTGCCTGTTAATTCCAGCTTGTTATACTGTATGCTGCATTATTGTGCACTTGACACTGTAACAGGAGCCTGTTCCTATTTAAATCTGCACACGAGTTGATGCTAAGCTTCCAGTTTCTTTTACCAATGACTGCTGATTTCTTCTCTTCTTATTCAACTGTTGCTCAGAGGGATCTTTGTCTTTTTCTGCCCTTTTTAATTGTCAGTCTGGTTATTTTTTTATTTTACAGCGTTTCGTTCTTCATGTTCAAAACAAACCCTTCATACAAAATAACATCTATTTGTAAGGAGGACTTTCGACAATTTAAAAGCATCAAAGACCATTCAAACATATACAGTAGTCCTCTCAGATATCTGACTGGACCCAATCAAGCTTTTGTGGCAGGAGATGGAAACGACTGTTTGTGTGCGTGCGTGCGTGCGTGCGTGCGTGCGTGCCGGCCTGCTTGTGTGCGTGTGTGCAAGTATTTCAGTACTTTATCGATTTGTGCGGATTATTCATGAAAACGCACTATTCAGTGAGGTTCGGTGTCATTACTTTGCCAATACTTTGTCAGTTATCAATGCACAGTAGACAACAATGACATTAGGAAACTAGTTTGGTTCACACCAGAGTGCAGTTTTCACCCCAACCTAAACGTACCAAACTTTCAAAGATTTTTGTAACTTTCTGAAACTACAATCACCCTGTTACTACAACTCCCATCACTTCAAGCAAGTGCAACACCAAGAATGCCTTTGTTAAAAGACTGTTCAAAAGGTTGCGCAGTTATTCCCAGTTGTACGATTCATTATGTTGAGACACATGTAATGAAGCCAATAGAAAGCTAATACGGTAGGTTTTTCTCCCCACCTTTGAGTGTAGTTGATGTTTAGATTAAATAGACTACTCACCAACGTGATTTCACCTCTTCACCAACTGTGTCAAGCCATGCTCTCTGCCAAGAGTCTAAAACCCAGCCAGCCATTTGTCCATTCATAAAACTTGACTGAGAGTCTCTGTCTGAGCATGTTAATGTGAAGGTTACTTCACCTGGCGGCTGCATGCAGGCTGAAACTGCAGTGTGGGCACTTCACATCACTAAATAAAGTGGATACAGCAGGTACATACATTATACAGGTCTTCTGTTGCTGCAAAGTAGTAGCAGTTTACATCAGTGCATACGGAGTGTGCCATGAAAGCAACTGCTCACACAATGCAGCATGCAATCTTAATCATGGAAAAGACAAAAAAAAATCTGTAAAGAGGGAATTGTTATTTTTCCCATAGCAAGATAAATCAGGAGCCAAATTCAGGTCAGTTGGTGGTCAGTCAGTGAAATGGTCCCTTAGCTCCTACTGAGTAATGCTCCTGCCCATAGATTCTAAATATAATGGACGAAGCTTCCGGGTCTGAAAAGTGAAGCCAATGTGGAAGTGCCTTAAACCCGCATTCCATCTAATTTCCAGCAGGGGCGACTCCACTGGTTGCAAAAAGAAGTCTCTTTCAATAGAAGTCTATGAGAAAATGTCCCTACTTCTCACTTGATTTATTACCTCAGTAAACATTTTCATAATGAGTTTATGGTCTCAAGTGCTACTTTCAAGTCTTCTTCAATATAGCATGATGTTCATTTTGTAAATTATGGTCCCTTTTGTTTTAAAATAGACGATAAAGCAGGGGATGCTTTAGAAGCATGGCTACAAACCGACCTGTTAATCATGACAGAGGCTTAGCAATGCTAATCACCATGGTATGTGTACATTAAAATAGCCGTTAACTTGTTTTGGTGTGTTGTCCATGTTTTCATCTTAAACTTTGACCCTCTCACTGCTTTCTTTCACTTTATTAAAATTAATTGGAACATTTTGGTCGCCTAAAATGTCTTGTTCAGCGTTCAACCAAGCTAGCTAGCTACGGCTAGCATTAGCTGGTAACTTAAGGGAAAGTTTGCCAATTTTCTGTACTGCCATACATGCAGATGAATGGCGCCAGTACCCAGTGGTCCATATTCACGCGCCGGTAAATCTCCGCTGGATGACTTGCTTCAGAAGACTTTAAAATCAGCAACGTTCCGTCTTTAGCGTTTAGCTTAGTGCAGCGCCATTGCAACCACAAACAACAATGGCTTAGCCGCGTCATCCTCCCCAGCTCCACCCTGTCGTCAGAAATCGTCACGTCCGGTTTCAAAAAACCAAGATGGCGACGGCCAAATTGCCAAACTCGAGGCTTCAAAACGGCAGTCTACAACCCAATGGGTGACGTCACTGCTGCTACATCTATTATTTTTACAGTCTATGTTCCTGCCTTGAGTAAGCTGTAGCTTTATAAAGCTTCTCAGCCAAGTTTATTCATTTAGCATGTTTTTAGGTCAACTTTTTAACTTGTTAACATCTTTTACATTCATGCATGCAGGTGTACGCCTTATAAATGTCATGATGTCCATAAGTCGAAACTTGCATTGTAGATGGTTTGGGCAAATTCAATTCAATTCAATTCAATTCAATTTCATTTATAGTATCAAATCATAACAAGAGTTATTACTTTAAAGATAGAGTAGGTCTAGACCACACTCTATAAAATCAGGGCAGAAGTCCACAACAAGCTATAAATCACATGTTTGACATATTACTGCCTTGTAAAGTTGATTTAACAGATAGGCATGGTTGATATAGCTATAGCTAATTTAATGTTGATGTGTTAGCTGAAAATAGGAATGACAGAATGCAATCATTTTCTAAAACAATATTTGTCTATTTTGTAGACATCAGGTAAGAATGTGATATCCAGTGTGTATACAGTACTTTTAAACTACAGCAACAGTTGATGCTTAAACGCACTGTGGGATTATGCATCTTCTGGACATCTTTGAATTTGTATTAATACGCACAGGGAATGATCCTGTTTACATTGTTGTGGCCTCTTCTACTTTCTCAAACTTTTAACACATTAAGACATAATTCTCAACTTTAATTGGCTTTCATGAAGAAATCGGACATTGGGAGGACTTGAATTCCACCTTGCTCACTTCAAACAAGGATGTGTTTACATGACCTGTTCTTGTCTGCACTCCTCTGTATAGGCCTATGTTTGAATAAATAACAAAGTAAAGTCTAAGGATAACCCTACCCTAGATATAATTGGGTGTGGAGAAGGCACAAAACAAGAAAAAAAAACCCTGTGGGCTATTAAACTAAAAGGCTCAATGTTAAGTGTAGCCTAGTTCTGATATATTTAACATCAAAGATTAATAAACTGAAATCAATATTAGAAACACAATTTGTCAATATGAAATGTCAACAGGCTATGCAAGAATAATTTGCCATGACTTTTAAGTAGCCTATAAGGTAAAAATAAAAAAAATTGTTTACACATTTTAAAAGCACCGGTCTTTTCTAGACTTTCTAAAAAGCTACTGCATTTCAATGGCCTGCACGTTTATAACGCGGACAGCATGCAGGATAGTAGAATAGTTTACCTCAGGAACAGACGCTGTGGTGTTTCTGCCTCTGGCTGAAGTCTTCTTGAAGTGCGTGGGAAAGCCGCGGACAGACACCGACAGCACGGTGAGGACCAGCAGCCACAGATGCGACACTGCCCTCCGCTGCATCTTTACCACAACTCTTCCCCAAATGCTACAATGTGCAGAATCTCTCAGCCTGTATCCTCAGATGGAAGAGGAGTGTTCAAACCATATCAGTGCGCAGAGAGCCAAATAGAAACCAAATCTGCACACGTGCGTGTTGGCCGTGCACCTCCTCCGCGCCGCCGCTCTGCTGGAGTCGCTTGATCCCCTAATTGTAATAATCCCCGATATCCGCTTTCTAATATTGGTCTGTTCATTTCACGCATATGTGGGACACATAAAAATCAAACCGATGATAAGAATTCCCTAATTGCTAAAAGTGTCCAATAAGTCTAGTGCAACTTCCAGCCCACAGAGCGGAGAGTAGGCGAAACCATGTCCACGGGGTTTGGAGGTTCCTCCTCTGCTCCTCTGAGGTGACATCGAGTCAGTCATCGGTTCCTCTGGTTGCAGTCCAGCTTGTAGTATTGGCTTTAAAGGAGCAACCCCCCTGCCCTGGGTGACGTAATGGAGGGAGGGTACAGCCTAGCCCACTACTAGAGAAATCAGAATCAGAATCAGAAAAAGGTTTATTGCCACAATAGGTATATACTTAGGCCTACGTGGAATTTGCCTTGAATGATGCAAACATGAACAAACTCACATATTAAACATGAATATGAAATAAACAGTAAAGGAAACAAATCCATAGGCTACATACAAATTAACTGTTCAGAATCACAATCAGAACAGGTTCTATTGTCACAATAAGTAGACTCGTGTGGAATTTGCCTTGGTAAATGGTGCAAACATTAACAAACATAAACGTTAATATGAAATTAACAATAAATACAGAAAACAAATAAATGCGTAGGCTATAAAATAAAGCAAAAAGAGGCTGAATGGGTGGAGTTCAGAATATGTGAAGAATAGGCCTACTATAAGAATATATGGTCAGGAACCAAGCCAACATTTGTGTTTTAGCAATATAGCACCATTTAATTTAATGTTAAAAAACAAAAAAGCCATTCAGACCTTTTAGTTGTTAAATGATTAGGCTACAATATGATGCACATGGTAACTAGTGGTGGAATGTAACTAAGTACATTTACTCAAGTACTGTACTTAAGTACAAATTTGAAGTACTTGAACTTTACTTGAGTCCTTTCTTTTCATGCCACTTTCTTCTTCTACTCCGCTACATTTCAGACTACCACTACATTCATCTGACAGCTTTAGTCACTAGTTACTTTCCAAATTAAGATTTTTCCACACATAACACATGTGGTTTATAAAATACAATGTTTTATTAGAAATTAAACTACCCAACAATGTAACGGCTGAAATTATTAGCCGATTAAAGACTCGCTTGATTGACAGAACTGTTTGGATCGTTGCCAGTTTTTAAAATGTGAGGATTTTTACATTTTCTTGATGATACTTTCATACTTTTACTTAAGTAACATTTTGAATGCAGGACTTTTACTTGTAATAGAGTATTTTTACAGTGTGGTATTAGTACTTTTACTTAAAGCTATAGTGCATAGTTTCTGTCTCTCCCATGAGGAATTGTAAGTAATGACAACAAAACTGTCGGCCCATCCACATGATACAAGCCTTACGTGATCATGCACCACCCCCACCATCCTTCACACAGTTGCTAGTAGCCAAGGAGGACACGGAGGATTAAAAAAACATGATGGACTCTTCAGAAGAGGTCATTATCTTCACTCGAGCTTCTGCGCAGGAAAGTCGCCGGACGCCACAATCTTCTGAACATAGCCATACTGAGAAATACAGAGAGAGTTGTGTGGAGCTGGAGTCTTAATTAGCTTTGTAGCAACTCATTTGGCAATGAACGGACGTTTATTGATATCAAAAAGTTACACACTAAAGCTTTAAAGTGCTCACATTATGCTCATTTTCAGGTTCATAATTGTATTTAGAGGTTGTATCAGAATAGGTTTACATGGTTTAATTTTCAAAAAACACCATATTTTTGATGTACTGCACACTGCTGCAGCTCCTCTTTTCACCCTGTGTGTTGAGCTCTCTGTTTTAGCTACAGAGTGAGGCATCTCACTTCTGTTCCATCTTTTTTGGGAGTCGCACATGCGCAGTACCTTTGTAAGGACTACTAGCCAGTCAGAAGCAGAGTATGAGGGCGTGCCATGCTAGCAGCTAGGTGAGCATTCTAACACGTGTTCCAAAGTGACCACGTTTGTCTCTGAAGTAAAGGCTGGACTACAATAGAGCTGTTTGGAGCAGTTTGTGAACAGTGTTTTCTGTTGGAGATGGTAAGTCCCTTTGGGGTGGACTTTGGGCTTTTTCACTTTGTAAACCTAGAACGTGCACAAAAAAGATATATAACACAATAAAGGAAAGGAAAAAAAGCCAAAAAGCATAATATGAGCACTTTAGAGGTGCTCTCAGAGATGCTGGGTGACGTCACTTCTTGTTGACGTTCAAAGTATTGTCAAACAAAACAGAAGCTAGCTCGCCCCTCCCTCCTCCTCATCCCGTCCCCTCCCCCTCCCTTCCGCACACTAAGCCCCCCAACTCCCACCCCCAAATCCTTCTTGTCGGTTATTGGCTGGAACACCGTTTGTTATGTTTGGTGGTGCAGGTTGGCGCAGTTTATTTTTGTTGCCGTTTGTGGAGCCTGGGCTGTCTACAGAGACCGCGTTTTTTTACAGTGTGTTCAGGAGACAGGCAGCTAGCAGATAGTGAGGAGATGTTTGCTGTATGTAACAAAAAATGTTGTAGCCTAAAAAACGCGTGACATCGCTTAGAGCACCTTTAAGTAAAGGATCTGAGTACTTCTTCCACCACTGATGATAACATGAACTGATGTGGCAGCTCATGAACTGTGCTATGCTCTGCCTCTGCCCATTAAACAGGCTTCTTTACTGTCTGAGATTTTTAAATCTCTTCATAAAACACAACTCTTCTCCTTGGTTTATGACATCTGACGTTGATATTTGATTTTTATTGATTTTATTGTTTTTATTATATGGCTGTTATGTTTTATGTCTCTAAATTCATGTTATTTGTGTTGTATGCCTCGTGTCAGTTATTTATTTTATGTCTTTTATTTATTCTTCTGTACAGCACTTTGGTCCACTTTGGTTGTTTTAAAGTGCTCTATAAATAAAGTTTGTTTTATTGATTGATTATAAAATGTAAACATAATTTTTAGTTTTTATGGTATTTTCTTCTCTTTTGTTCCTGTTTTCTACTTACTATGTATTTGTTTGTACTTCTGTTTTTTATTTTTTGTACAGTACAGAGTGTGTGTGTGTGTGTGTGTGTGTGTGTGTGTGTGTGTGTGTGTGTGTGTGTGTGTGTGTGTGTGTGTGTGTGTGTGTGTCTGTGTTATACATAGAGTTGTGTGGAGCTGATAGTCTTAATTAGCTTTGTAGCAACTCATTTGGCAATGGCTTGAATGTAACGGACGTTCATTAAAATCAAAACGTTACGTATTAAAGCTTTAAGTGATGTTTGACGACTTGGGTGCAGAAAGACTCCTAAACAATCTTCACACCTTCTAAGATAACCTGTAAAGTTTTGTATTTCATTGGTGAGAGGTTGCTGTTTTCTGTGCATAGTGTTTATGATATCCTGTGTAGTTGCTGCTGTTGATGTTAGTTTCCTGTTACCCAGTCAAGCTCTATCTTGGATGTTTTGCATTTGAAAAAGCAGCTGCTCAGCAGCAGGTCCACTCTTAAGGAAAGTCATCTGAATGTAGAGACGCTCACATGTGTAGGCTATTTTCTCCCCATTACACATTGCTGTGTAAGATTGCTACTGATGTAGTATCCCTAAACATTCTAATCTGGGCTACCTTATACAGGCCAGCAAGCGTATCATCAGTGTTGTGTAAATTGTTTTTTTTTTGTTTTTTTTACTTTTTCTAATAACATATTGGATTCCTGTTGATGTATAATTTCAGACATATTTTGACTTTGGTGAGAAAAAAAGCTTTCAAAAAATAATTTGGTGGGCGCCTGGTTAGCTCAGTTGCTAGAGCGGGTGCCCATATTATTCCTCGGCGCAGTGGCCGCGGGTTCAACTCCTCCCTGCGGCCCTTTGCTGCATGTCATTCCCCTTCTCTCTCCCCTTTCAAGTATAAGCTGTCCTATCCAAATAAAGTCCTAAAATGGCAAAAAAAAAAAAAATATATATAAAATGAATAAAAAAAGTTTTTGGTGGCCACCTGCAGCATCTCTGAGAACCCCCCAGGTGTCCCAGACCCCCTGTTTAAGATCTCTGGTGTATGGGGACATTTTGAATGTAATAAAATGTGTATAACAGCTAAACGAAAGCACAGACTATTAACTACTATCGGAAAAATAGTGAAAATACTGTAGCATAATATCTCATATGCTGTAGATGAAAACAATTGAGTCACAGCATGTGAGCCATTGTACGATTCCACTTTGATTGTTAAAGCACGTTATATCTCTAGCCTACTTTATCCTCTCGTGAAAATTATTTATTTATAATAATAATAACAAACTACATAACCATAACAATATCTAACCTCCCACACTTTGTATACTAAAGCTCAGAGGTCCAGTCTTATTGTTATAATAAATGTAACTTGACTAACAACTCCCCAGGGGTTAAGTAGGAAGGAAAGGCTTTTAACATGTTTTGGTTGGCCTTCGAGGATGCACATAATATACATTGGTGAAAACATATGAAGGTATGACTTCATCATTTCACATACGTTGTTAGGAAAACTTCACTGGGCACCTTTAGGTTGTGGTTGTACTCTTGTGGATGTGGTCTGGCAAAACTGTGGCCTAAACTTGGCATGTGGTTGCCAGAGCTGGCTCACATTTTGCCCTTGGATGCCAGAACATAGCCTAGTGTGTCAGCAATGTGACGATACCTCATATAGCCTGGCAAGATATTGTCTCTTCAATCGAAAATTAACTTAAGAGATATTTTTGAATAGTACTGCATTGCCTCTTCTAACCACTTGGTTTCAAAGTTTGAAGGTCACATGCTATTCCCTGCCTGCCCGGCCACACACATACCAACATGCATCAGCACCCATCAGCACACACACATGTATGGTAGGTATATACACTTAACTCCTTCCAGACAAGGGTCTAGAAGACCTGCAGTGAGGTGGAGTAGGCGTGGAAAAGGAATGGAGCGGGGGATGGGGTCAAGGGGTGAAAGAGCTTCCAGATGTTGAGACTGTTTCTCTTTCAAATGAAAGTTCCTCCTTACTTCCTTTTTTGACTGAGAACATGTGTGTGTTTGTGTGTGTGTGTGTGTGTGTGTGTGTGTGTGTGTTTGCGCGCACGTGTGTATGTGTGTGGGTGGGTGTGTTTCAAGTACGCTTTTGACACTTCCCACATTGCGATCTATTTCAGCACTTCTGACATGAGTTTTGATGAAACACAAAGACACATATATTCAATTTTTTTTTTCTGAAAATCATCTCACTGCATACAGGCTCATTAACTTGTGTAATGCTGCACACCATTGCAAGTCAGAAGTTGATAATTCTGAGTTGGTAATCCCGAACTCCCGATCTAACTGTGTCCCAGACAGTGCATCTGCTCGGGAAAAAATGGACCCAGCAAACTGATGTTTGTATTGCAAGTCTCTGAGCTTCAAAAGCATCTACAGAGGACATACATCAATTACCACAGAGAAATCTCTTGCTCATCATTCACCTGATGCGCCAGATGGTTCTGTGTAACAAACCAGAAAGAAGCCGTCAACTTTGGGTTTAACATCGGTTGAGATCTCCACTTTTGTACAAAATTTTAATTTTGAGCATATCAAACATCATTTTCTGCATTCTGGTGATTTTCTTTCTGCAACAATTTGTGCCTTTTCTGCATCAAGTTATGTTTCAAATGTCTTTATTTACAGTATGTAAAGGAAATTATAATAGGTTTTTGGGGTGGTTGCACTGGCCAGTTTTGATTATTGGGGGGGTTGTAACCACCCCATCCCCCCTGTAAATTACGCCAATGATTGCAAAAAATATAATTCAGAGAGGGGGGTGTTAAGAAATATGTATTTATGTCTGCTTTTGTCCTGGAGACTAAAGATTTTTAACAAGAAAGATGTGGGCATTTACCAGCCAGAAAAGTTTAAACAAAAAGATTCTATGAAGTTGCTTCATGGGAAATGTAGGATCCACAGTTTTTGAAGTTTGGTCCATACTGGGGACTAAAAATCTGAGGATCCAGTCGCATCTGGGACAGTAGCAGTCGAGTACTTGATTATTTCTTGCTGT